>NC_025995.2:101616695-101871695 GCF_000442705.2 Elaeis guineensis | reverse complement strand
CAGAAGAAGCGGAATGTAGGGATATTTAAAATTTTCTTTATAATTTTTGTAATATCATGTACCATCAATGCTATGATCTAACTATATGAATCTGATGCATTTTGAGGAAGATTCAGATTTTCCAGCATTAGAACACATTTTTATAGACCTCTTAAGCCAATATGAAGCTTGCAAGATGGCTCTACCTCTCACATGACGAGCGGTGGTTTCAGCTGAAAAGCTGAACACTGCTGTCTACGAAGATGTTGCTCCATTCCATCATCGCATGACGGAGGGAGGGGAAGGAGCCTATAAAAAAAGCAGCGTCCTATCCTATTAAGTCATGGGACGTCCTTTGATCGCTCTCTATTAAGTCACGGGATGTTCCTTATCCATTCCTTTTAAGTCACGGGTGCTTTTCTTTTCAAAGATATCCAGATGTGCAGTAAATTCATAGGATCAGAAGTGTAGACACTAAAAAATGAGACTGTGTCGATAAACAAAAATTTTTCAGGATAAACACAAAGTCGTGGTTCAAAAAATTTCTGTTTATTATATGTAGTTTGTATTTATTATTTGAAGTTTGTCTTTATTATGGAGAAATTTGTGTTTATCCTGAGCCTGTTTGTGTTTATTATTGAGAGTTTGTATTTATTCTGGGATGGTTTGCGTGGACTTAGTATTTATCCTATTCCTTTGCTGTTTATCCTGTATGGATCTTTGGATCACTCAACTTTTTGATCTTGAGTTTGTGTTTATTCCAGACAGTTTGTATTTATCGTTCTAGAGTTTGTATTTATTATGCAGGATTTGTATTTATTCCAACAGAGTTTGGACTTATTATTCAGAGTTTGTATTTATTATTCAAAGTTTCTGTTTATTATTCTGGAGTATTTGGTGTTTATCCTATCTATGGTTGTGTTTATCCTAGTCAGAGTTATTTGCAGTTTGTGTTTATCCTGTCAATATAAACACAAACAATGAGAAACAATAATGAAAAACAATGAGAATATAAATTTTTGAATGTAATTCATATAAAATATTCACTAATGGTCGGTGGGGGGTTTGGGAGGAGAAGAGATGGTAGCCGTGGGGTGGAAAACTCGGCTTGGGAGGAAATAAGACGGTGATCGTGGGAGAGAGAAGAAGAGAGAAGGCATGAGTGGGGGGTTTCCGAAAAACAGTGGCCATGGGTGGGGGGAGAGAGAAGAAGAGAGGCACAGGTTGGGGGGGGTTATCGGAAGACAGCGGCCATGGGTTGGGGGGAGAGAGAGAAGAAGAGAGGAGGCGGGTGGGGGGTTATCGAAAGACGGTAGCGGAGGAGACGATGATGGTCATGCGCATTGGTCTTACATCGTGTCGCATCCTATTGAATATTTTTTTTTTTAATACGCCAGCTTAGCAAATATCCTCCGAACTCCTCCATTAGCTTATAAAAATTTTTTTTGAGATGTGCATCGATCCAATGAAGGGAGATCCGATCGGATGAAAGCTGGGATCCGATCGAGCGGAGTCTAATCTACCTCTCTCTCTCTCTCTATATATATATATGTGTATGTATATATATATTTGTGTGTGTCTATATGTGCGCAAAAAAAAATCCATGACTAATTTAGCGTAACCAATAACCTATCAAACCAACCAATTAATTACAATAAAAATATCACATTCATTATTCTTAATATTGCTTGTTGGGTTATGAGAGTCAGAGTGACTGATGGTATCAAAATAAGCTCTAAAGTTTGAATTGGAGCTCTCCTCCAATTGTATAGATCCGGTCTATCCGCTCAATTATGTAGGTTAGGTCAATAGTATCGTGCCATGTCAGTGCAAATTATTATCTAGTGAAATTATAAAAAATAAAAAATAAAAGCAAAAGATTCCTTCGAATGTCAAATGTAGTTGCTGCATTGCCCCCAGTGTCTTCTTGCTTTCTTTATTTATCCTTATTCTCGCAATGAGCCCATACCCTTTCCTCTATCCCGTTCAGGGTAAATTATTGTTTGAAGCAGGTTCACCATATCATTTGTGGATCAGTTCAATCGAAACTCGATACGTTATAGAGTAATAAGAAATCGTCGATGGAAACTTGGAATCGTTCATGATTTTTGGAATCCATTTTTTTTTTTTGCAATTTTATTCTCAGGGAGGAGGCTAAAAAGCCATTTCTATTTGGAGAAGCCGGTGCCCATGCCATTGCCAAAAGAGACGATGGGAGAAGAGAATGGAAAGGGTTCTCCTCTTAAGTTCTCCACTATCGGCAAAGAGGATTCTCCTCTCTGAATCTCCATGCCCGAGCAAAATCCTCACTCGATGATGGACAACTCCGAAAGTTTGATCGCTTCACCAGCGACGAAGGGGGAGTTGGAGGCTCGGTCTCTCTGATCGCGATCGAGTACTCTTCGATGTTGGGGACCACTTGAGTGCTTTTTCTGCACCGTCAATGAGGTCCGCCGCTCCAAGAGCTCCATCGCCATCGATAGTTCTCATCGATCGTTGTCCTCTTCCTCTTCTGGGTTCACATCGACGAATGCGACCTAGATCATGTGCCATCCTCTCTCTGCTATTGCTAATCTCCAACTTCTCCCTCTCTCTTTCATGCGCCGCCCTCTCCCTCTCGTTGCTGATCCAGATGGGCTGGTAGGTGCAGGTTGGCACTAGAAATTTGAATAGACAAAAGTCTACCTTCCCGATCTCCTCTTTCCTCCCCCTGAGGCCCCACTACCTCCATGGCCACAGCAAAACCCTCTTAAGAAAAATTACTAAGTGCCATTCTTTTCTTCTCCTTCCTCTCCTCTCATCTCCCCTCTCACTCTCTTTGGACTTCCATGATCCAAAATACTAACTGTCATTTAAAACTCATGGTTGATCCATTCTTTTTATTCTTTTTCTTCTTTCTTTTCAAACGGAAACGATGTTAAGTCATGAAAAAAAAAAAGAATCCCAAAATTCATGATTGATTCTAGATTTTCATTGATAATTTTTTATTCTCTGATAATATATCAAATTTTGATCAAATTAATATGATAGATCTGATTCAATCAATAAATTTTTTTCACCCTAAATTTTTTCGTCAGAATTCCCTACCCACCCCTGCCGCCAGAAGCATTGCCCCCATCTCCACCCTCCTCGAAGCGGGCAAATCCCATCCATTGATGTTTCTGGCCTTGGCCATCCCCATAACCATTGACATTACCATACCATTAATTGACATTACCATCAAAGCGTTGCTGAACAACTTGCTTCTCCACTGCCTTCATCATTAAGCAAAAGTCAAAGCGGGCATCACCAAGGTGGTGGCTCCTACTACTCGCAGCCCTAGCATAAGGAACCTCGAGTCGTACATGTGGAACATCAGGATTAGGGATGGCAATGGGTAGGGTTTGGGTCGGGTAGTATACTATCTATCCCCAAATCCGAACTTAATACCCTATGCCCAAACCCTACCCGATACCTAATCGGATAAGAAAAGAGATATCCATCCCCATACCCAACGGGTTCGGGGATACCCGTGAGTAACCCATTTTCCCATACCCAATCTATACCCGTCCCATACCCAATCCATATCCGTCCATTCTATACCCAAAAAAAAAGTAAAATAATTTTATGCATGTTATCAATCAAAAATAGAATTATCAATTATATATATATATACATACATACATACGCACATACACACTTCTAACACACACATACATACATGCATACATATATGCATGCATACATATACATACATACATATATATAATTATATATATATATATATATATAGAGAGAGAGAGAAAGAGAGAGAGATCATATATATGTGTGTGTGTATATGTGTGTGTGTGTGTGTGTGTATATATGTATATGTATATGTATATGTATATATATATGTATATGTATATATATATATGTATATGTATATATATATATGTATATATATATGTATATGTATATATATATATGTATATATATATGTATATATATATATATATATATATATATATTCGGATATGTATATATATATATATGTATATATATACATATTCGGATATGGGTTCGGGTATTACCCATACTCATAGGTTCGGGTCGGGTTCGGATAGAAAATAGCACTACCCATACCCTACCCATATCCGTACTATAGTTTTCGGATTTTACCCAAACCCGAACCCAAACCCGAACCCAAATCCAATCAAACTCTATTTTTCGGGTTTGACCGGATTCGGATAGGGTGTATATCCATTGGGTCGGATTAATTTTGCCATCCCTAATCAGGATGAACGTCGAGTACACGTCCTCTATTGTGCTGCTCGCCTCCGCCGTCCACCTCATCAATGCGACCATCGCGTAGATCGCGATCAGTTTCGCATGGGTCAGCACCACCCTCTTGCTCGTCCCCTTCACTCGCGATGAGGACAACACCGCTACCATGTCTAGTTGGACCACTCTTTCCACCAGTGGCGGAGCTTCTGGTTCATATATAAATAGTGCTCCATCGGCTCCTCTGCCAACAGCAGCCTGCCCACGTTGGACTCATCCGAGTCTGAGCGGCTGGTGAGTATGGTGTGGACTATTTTCAAATCTCTCTCTTCTCCCCCTCCGAGGTGGTCACAACTCTCTTCTTAATAATAAAAGTTTCTAACTTTTATCTTTAATTTGTATTTTCAAAAACCTAAACCTGGGTGATTGAGAAGCAGTCGCTCGTTTGCCCAGGAGCTCCGTGGGATATTTTATATTTTAATTTTTTAGACTATTCTCATATTAGAATAATATAATCATCCGTTTGTATAAAAAAAAAAGAAAAAAAAAGCAGCCTCTCTATCTCAAAATAAATAAATAAATAGTTCAAAAAAATTGACAAACGTTAAAAACTTGTCAAAATAAATAAATAAGTATGAAAAAATCTGATAAATGTTAAAAACTAATCAGATAAAAATTATGCGAAATAAATTTAAATAATAATAAGTGATGCTGTCAATCTCCTCGTTGTTTGTTCGTCGGGAATGAGCATCTGTAAAATAAAGTCCGCACTGACAGGAGTTATCTTCGGTGGGAATCCTCCGATGCTTAAGTTAGAGGGGAAGATTGGACAACAGTAGTATAAGAATAGAGATAGAGCTCAGCGTATAAAAATTGGCTTACCCATACTGTTGCTTTATCTCTCTTTTTATAGGAAAAAATGATTGTAACCGTCAGATATGGTTCCGCATTTAGTGGCGTAGAATCATTAGGCTGTAATCTCATTATGGGTTGTTAATCCCCGAGGATTACGTCGTGATATTTGTAGGATAACCGTCTGAGATGGTTATACTATATTTGAATAAGCCGACTAACTAAATATCGAGAGTTGATTGCCGGTTAGCAGATTTGAGATACCGATGATCGTAATCCGTTGTCTGTAGAGTTCGAACATCGGCTGCTTACCGATATCAAGTCGGTAAAGGAGGTTTGATTGGTCGGTTGAAAGTAGTATCGGTCTGCTCAGTCGACATATGGTCGGTAGTCACTTCCAGGATTGTCTGTTCATTTGGTGGGTCAGAGTCGGACGTCGGTTGGTGTGCCGGAGATCGATCGGTTTATGGAGGTCGGTCGGTTTACTCCAACAGTTGTCCCCCTCACTCCTAAGTCCAATGGTGGATCATTGCGTGCGTCGTCACGTGGTTAATTGCCTTGGACGAAAGGAGTTGTCTGTTATGTCGAATTCCGACTCTGACATCACTTTCGTTGGAGTACAGTCGAACAGTCATTTTGTCACTTTCGAGCCATCGTATCGTGAATGCGAACCGGTGTCGTGGGATTTAATTCTGGTATGTAGATTTTTGCCACATGTCAGGGTGCCATTGGGTCGGAGACGTTCACGCGGATAGGGATGATGTGGTTTCATCTGGGGCAGGTGCGTCGAACTGTTTGATCCATGATCGGTCCAGATGTTGCCATATATCGTCATCCGGTAGATCTTTGATTTGACCGCTTTTATCTTGATCGTTGACAGATCTTATATATAGGATCGCTGTTAGCCAAATCTTCACTTTTCACTATTTTTGATACTGGGACTCTGCCAGATCGTTGTCCGAACACCCAAGGTTGTTGCTCCAGCTCAGGTTAACTTTTCTTTCGAGTCTTTTTTTTCTGGAAGTTCTTGTCTTCTTTAGAGTCATTTTCATGACTATGGTTTCTCCTTCTCGGGAAGATCGATCGGAGAATCCGACTGATGAGTCCCAATCGAGTTCGGACATGGAGGCTTCTTCACTTTCAGAACCGAACGTTGAATGGCTCTGGGAGCAGTTTTGCATCTCGGAGCAGTTTCAACTTTCCACCTTTGGGGCCGATGATCGGGTCAGGTGGCCTTCTACGTTGAAGATCTTCGGATGAGTCTTCGATTTTCGATTCCGACATTTGTTCGGAATATCTTGGATTACTACGGACTCTGTCTGGCTCAGTTGGCATCAAATTCGGTCCGGCTGATAATCAGCTTTGTCTTATTGTGTCGGATGTTGCCAACCATCCCTCGTCCTTCTCTTTTTCGGACTTTTTTCATCCTCCGACCTCATCCGAAGGCCCGAAGGTGGTGGTTCTTCAATTTTCGAAAAGGTCTTTCATTCATCATCGATCTTTCATCGTCCATTCATGGATGGAAAAATCAATTTTTCTTCGTCTCTTCTATTTCCTGGGGTTTTCTTTCTCGTTGGGGCAACCCCGAACTGGTCCAAATGATAACAGTCGAGTGGAGGTTGACGATCAGGAGGACTTTCATCGGCTGAGAAATATGTCGGTCCCGAAGTAGAAAGAGCTTGTAACCGAACAGGCTCTTTATGACGTCGGCCTTATAGTTCGGTTCCTCACCTAGGTATAGTACAGTACAATTGGTGGTTATTCTTGATTTTCTTCCTGCTTGCTAACTTGCATTGACCTCTATTGTAATTGCAGCTATGCAGCAAAGAGTACGTCTGTCGGATGTCGACATTAATCAGCACGTTGTCAAGAAGAGGGCAGCATCTGAGGTCGGGCCTTCGCATCCGTCGAAGAGGTGTCAGGCACCAGCTCCGACCGGCATTTCGACGTCGGCTGTGGAACCTGATGTCCCGTCGGTATCGGGTTCCGAACCTATCTTGGCACTATCGGCTTCGATAGTGCTTCTTGCTACGTCGTCCGAGGAGGGGTGGCAAGGGGGACCACTGAAGCAACATCGGTGGTCTCGCCATCCGAGGAAGTTCGGGCCAAGGTAAGAGAGTCGAGCAATCTGTGGCTGCACCGGTCGCTTCTTCAGTCGGGGTGCAGTCGAGCTTGAGCTTCCCCTCGCTCTTGAACATGGAGCCGTCGACAAGAGATTGGAGGAAAGCTCCGGTGGCATCGACGGATGAAGTCGCTTCAGAGGGCCATATGGTGCACTTCGACCTCCAAGCACCCGAGGGTGAATCAGCTTTGGTCAATTCTGTATTGGCCAAGCGACTGTGCCAGACGACCCTTCTTCTGGTTGATGGGAGCGTCGGAGGAAGCGGTCGGTGGTCGAGATATTCTTGGCCTTTTACCTGACAATCATTGGGGTAAGTTTCTTCGATAAAATTTTTCTTTCTTTTTCTCTTTTTTTTAACCAACTTATCCTTTGTCTGTAGTTGATCCACGACATATTCGATCTGGAGGTCGGCTACACAAAGTTCGCTGACATTCGAAGTGTGTGGAAGAATAAGGTGGCGGCTGCTGACATCGAGAAGGTGGCTATGTTTGAACAACTCAAGTCGACGGTGGAGCGAGAAGCTAAACTTCAGGAGGAGGTTTCCTGACTTACCGACGACTTGGCATCCTCGGGGGCCAAACTTAAATTGGCTCACGAGACTATTTCGGCTCTTGATGTGCAGGTCAAGAGCAAGAGGCATTCTCTCCACCGGCTTCGACGAGAGCGAGATGGGTGCATTGAAGAATTCGAAGTCGAACATGGGCGTCATCGGGCCAGTCTGAAAAGGTTGGCACTGGTCGAAGAAGAATTGTCGTCTACTCGAGTCGATGTTGATTTGGTAAAAAAGTGGAAGCAGAGTCAGCAAAAGAAGCACTGGGTCGGGCAATTGAGGATTTTCGAGGCTCGAAAGAGTTCAAAGAAGAGATCCTCGAAGGTGGCTTCGCTTTGTACTGTGTCGAGTATGAAGACGGTTGCGATGCGGTCGGAAAGTTATATCCGGACCTTAATCTGAGCAACATCATCCCTCCGAGATTAGAAGATGGTGCTGATGAAGAAGAAGTCATCCCGACACAGGGTGAAGCACCGATCGGACCCGAAATCATTCAAGTTGACGACGGTACTCTTGAACAAAGGAACGATGACGAAGCTTAGTCGGTGTATCTATATTATTTTTTTTAAAATTTTTGTAGCCTGATACTTGTAGTCGGACTTCGGTTTGATTTTGTACTTTTTTTTTCTGATAATGAATGAAAATATTTTTTTTAAGATAGAATTTTTGTTTGCTGAAATGTCTGTGATGTCCGTTTGTAGAATAATCTCTGAATGTAGATCGTAGATTCGACCATTCCGCAGATTGTAAAGTCTGCTAGTCGTATAGTTTCCAACGTATTTAGTTAGGATAACGGTAATAAGTCATGTATCCATTATCCGAATCTTGATCGGGTTTATATGTCGTATTATTTGATAAACGATGGTAAGTCGAATATCTCTCGACTGGCTGTGGTCATGTCGGTATAATTTCAATCCGATCTTAGTCGTTTTGGTATTTTACCTTTCTTAGTTGATACCAAATCGGCAAATTAGCCAGCCATTTGAACAGAAAGTTGACTATGGGGGCGGTGCAGCTTTTGTGGAGAAAATTTGCGTGGTCGGCGCTAGCCTCCCATTGAAGTAGATAGGTCTGTTTTGCGGGGGAGTCGGGATGCAGTCGGTGGTCAGGCTGAAGATTTCTGACTTCTTTCGAAAGTCAGACCCCAAGCCGTGACATCGATAATCTGGTCTCCACAATGAGGATCGAGATTTCATTAAAAGTCTGATTTACGATTCTGAAATAGAACTGTATTTCTAAGTGTGTACAAGAATTACTGATGGTACAACTTTAGATTGTCGGCGTTCCATGTTCGAGGAATAGCTGATCCTTCCTAGGTTTCGAGCCGATAGGCATCCGATCTGTTTGTCTCTAATATCTTGTAGGGTCCTTCCTAGTTCGGAGATAGCTTTTCTTGATCTAGAGGTTTTGAAATTTCTGCTTTTCTCAGAACCAAGTCTTCTGGTCAGAAAACTTTCGGCATATTCGATCATTTTCCCCCAACGTCTGACCAAAAAAAGTTTATAGTGGTCGCAATCGACTATTTCACCAAGTAGATGAAAGCCGAACCCCTGGCCTAAATCACCGAACGCAAAATGGAAGACTTCATCCAGAAATCCATTATCTACAGATTCGGATTGCCGCATACCATCATCACCGATAACGGACGACAATTCGATAATCAGAACTTCAAAGAATTCTATACGAAGTTTCATACTATACATAAGCTTACATCAGTCGGGCATCCGCAATCAAACAGAGAGGTTGAGGTGACCAACCGAACAATCTTGCACAGATTAAAGACCCGACTAAATGAGGCTAAAAGTCTTTGGGTCAAAGAGTTATATCCAATCTTATGGGTGTATCGAACAACTCTCCGTATACCAACTGGAGAGTCTCCTTTCAACTTAACTTACGGAACGGAGGCGATGATCCCACTCAAGATCGGATTACCATCGACAAAAGTTGAGCAATACAATGAACCGAACAATCTAAGTCAGCTCTCCGATACTCAGAGTTGTTTGGTTCATTGTATTGCTCAACTTTTGTCGATGGTAATCCGATCTTGAGTGGGATCATCGCCTCCGTTCCGTAAGTTAAGTTGAAAGGAGACTCTCCAGTTGGTATACGGAGAGTTGTTCGATACACCCATAAGATTGGATATAACTCTTTGACCCAAAGACTTTTAGCCTCATTTAGTCGGGTCTTTAATCCGTGCAAGTTCGAGGAATAGCTGATCCTTCCAAGGTTTCGAGCCGATAGGCATCCGATCTGTTTGTCTCTAATATCTTGTAGGGTCCTTCCTAGTTCGGAGATAGCTTTTCTTGATCTAGAGGTTTTGAAATTTCTGCTTTTCTCAGAACCAAGTCTTCTGGTCAGAAAACTTTCGGCTTGACTTTAGTGTTATAGTACCAAGCTATCTTCTGCCGGTACGTGGCTATGCGAAGTTGAGCTTCGTGTCGGAGTTTTGGTAGGAGATCTAAGTCAGCTCTCCGATACTCAGAGTTGTTCGGTTCATTGTATTGCTCAACTTTTGTCGATGGTAATCCGATCTTGAGTGGGATCATCGCCTCCGTTCCGTAAGTTAAGTTGAAAGGAGACTCTCCAGTTGGTATACGGAGAGTTGTTCGATACACCCATAAGATTGGATATAACTCTTTGACCCAAAGACTTTTAGCCTCATTTAGTCGGGTCTTTAATCCGTGCAAGATTGTTCGGTTGGTCACCTCAACCTCTCTGTTTGATTGCGGATGCCCGACTGATGTAAGCTTATGTATAGTATGGAACTTCGTATAGAATTCTTTGAAGTTCTGATTATCGAATTGTCGTCCGTTATCGGTGATGATGGTATGCGGCAATCCGAATCTATAGATAATGGATTTCTGGATGAAGTCTTCCATTTTGCGTTCGGTGATTTAGGCCAGGGGTTCGGCTTTCATCTACTTGGTGAAATAGTCGATTGCGACCACTATAAATTTTTTTTGGTCAGACATTGGGGGAAAATGATCGAATATGTCGATTTTCTATTAAGTGAAAGGCCAAGGTGCGACAATGGACGTTAGCTGACTGGCAGGTTGATGCTGTATGTTGGCATACTTCTGACATGGTTCGCATCTCCGGACCAAGTCAGCCGCATCCTTTTTCATAGTGGGCTAATAGTAATCTTGTCGCAAAATCTTGTAGGCCAGGGATTTGCCCCCCAAGTGGCTTCCGTAAATTTCTTCATATACTTTCCTAAATGCATAGTCGGCATCGGTCGGTCCTAGGCACTTCAGTAAGTGAAGAGAGAATGACCTTTTGTAGAGACGACTATCCATCATCACATATTGGAAAGCTGTCCATCGGCTTCATTTTGCTTCTGCAGGATCTTCAGGGAGGACTCCATCGGACAGATATCGGATGATCGGGTCCATCCAACTTGGTTCGGCTGTTAGCTGCAATATTTTTTCAATTTTGTCGATGCTTGGTTGTTCAAGACACTCCACGAATATTCAACCCAGCGAACTGTAAGCAATCATTGCCAGTTTGAAAAGTGCATCAACTCGAGCATTCTCGATCTTGGGTATGTGGAAGATCTCGAAGTATCTTAAATTCATCACGAGATCTTTCACTTTTTTAAGGTATTTTGCCATGATCAGATCCCGTGCTTCGAATTCGTCTTTGACTTGTCCTACGATCAGTTGAGAGTTTGTGAAGACCTTCAGACTGTTAATCTCGAGCTCCTTAGCTATTTTCAAACCGGCTAGGAGAACTTCGTATTCGGCTTGGTCTTTTGAAGCTTTGAAGTCAGAACCGAAGGGCGTATTTGGTGACTACCCCTTCTGAGTTGGTGAGAATGAGACCAGCTTCACTACCTTGAGCATTCGATGCCCCGTCGATATGCAGCACCCAGGTCGACCTTTGGTCGGGCTCGGGCGTTGCAGCCTCCTTCATAGTTGCATCTTCCGACTTGTCATCGGCTATCGTGCATTCTATGATGAAGTCGGTTAGAACTTGTGCCTTCATGGACAGTCGTGGTCGGTATTGTATGTCGAATTCACCTAGCTTTACCGTCCACTTCGCCATTCGTCCTGATGTATCAGGATGGTGGAGGATTGCTTTTAATGGTTGATCGGTAAGGACCACAATGGTGTGCCCCTGGAAGTAAGGGCGAAGCCGTTGCGCCGATATGATCAGAGCGTAGATCATTTTCTCCGCTCATGAATATCGGACTTCGACGTTGTGGAATACTTTGCTGGTGTAGTAGATGGGTTAGTGAATTTCATTTTTGCCTTCCCGAACAAGTACCGAACTAACCGCCTCTGTCGATGTTGCCAAGTAGAGATATAGTGTTTCTCCGATCTTTGGTTTTATGAGCAAAGGTGGGGAAGCTAAGTACTTCTTCAAATCCTCAAAGCCTAGTCGGTGTTCATCCGATCAGGAGAAGTCTTTCGTTTGCCTTAAAGTCTTGAAGAATGGTAGACATCTCTCAACCGACCTAGAGATAAATCGACTGAGTGCTGCGATTCTGCCATTCAGTTGTTGTACCTCCTTTTTCGTGTTTGGATGCTTCATGTCGATGATAGCTTTTATTTTCTCAAAATTAGCTTCGATCTCTCGTTGCAAAACAAGGAATCCAAGAAATTTTTTCGAGGTACTCCAAACACATATATGGTCGGATTTAACCTCATTTGGTACCGTCGGAGCATGTTTAAAGCTTCTTCTAAGTCTCGAATATGATTCGAAGTCTGGATGCTCTTCACTAGCATGTCATCTACGTATACTTCCATGTTTCATCCGATCTATGCTTTGAAGATTTTGTTGACGAGTCGTTGATAGGTGGCTCCGACGTTTTTTAGACCGAAAGGCATTACTTTGTAGCAGTATAAGCCCTTGTCGGTCACAAAAGCCGTGTGTTCCTCATCATCTAGTGCCATGCAGGTTTGATTATATCTAGCAAAGGCATCTATGAAACTCAGTAGTCGATGACCCGATGTTGCATCTATAGTTGGTCGATCTTTGGTAGTGGGAACCTGTCTTTCGGACAGGCTCGATTCAGATTAGTGTAGTCGATGCAGATCCTTCATTTTTCGTTGGTCTTTTTCACCATGACTACATTGACGAGTCAGTCTGGATATGTGGCTTCTCTGATGAAGCTCACTGCGAGTAGTTTATTGACTTCCTCGTCGATGGCTTTTTATCTTTTCAGAGCAAAAGATCATTTTTTCTGTCTCACAGGCTTGACATTTGGATTGATGTTGAACCGATGAGTCATTATTTCTGGAGGCATATCGGGCATGTCTATGGCCAACCAAGCAAAGTCGTTGGCATTGGTTTTGAGCAATTTGATTAGTTGTTGTCTCTCTGAGCCAGACAATTGTGATTCGAATCGGATCGTTTGCTCGGAATTTTCTGTTATCGGGATGGAAGTCAACTATTCGGCTGGCTCACCGCTTTCCTGATTCTCTTTGGTCTAATTTGTCGACCGGCAGGGAGTCCTTAAGTTTATTATTCTGGACGGAGATTGTGAAATAGTGTCGGGCAAGTTGTTGATCTCCGTGCATTTCTCTAATGCTGTTTTTGATCGAAAATCGGATCAACAGGTGGTATGTCGAGACTATCGCTCTCAAGACGTTTAGTCTGGATCTTTCGAGTATGGCATCGTAGGCTAAGGATACTCGGACGATCGTAAAGGTTATGAAGATGGTGTTTTGTTGTGGTTCAATCTCAGCAGTTAGGGGGAGGATGATTTCTCCTTCCACTGTGACCGCATCTCCAGTGAAGCCGACTAACGGTGTCAAGATTTTTCTGAGTCGGTCAATCGATAATTTCATTCGAGAGAAGGTTGAGTAAAACAAAACGTCAGTTGAGCTTTCATTATCAATAAGTATCTTTTTTACATCATAATTCGTTATTGTTGCTGAAACAACAACAACATCGTGGGAAGTTTGAATTCTCTGAGTATCTTTTTTTCAGAAGGTTATTACATCATGGAGTTTTGGTTGCTTCGTTGATTCCTCATCGGAAGTTGCCCCCCCCCGATCCAATCGTCTGGTAATCATGTTGATGACTTTCGTGGTCGGTTGGTTATTCACAGCTTCCTCAATCGTTTGGGGTCATCGATCGGGAGGCGGTTGAGTCGACGGCTCCCTTCTATTTTTTTGAGGTAGCCACGTCGTATCAGGGCTTCTATTTCGTCCTTCAACTGGATACATTATTCGGTATCGTGGCCATGGTCTCGATGAAACCGGCAATACTTTCTTCGATCACGGTTCCTCGCTTTCATCGATGGAGGGTGTCGTAGATATTCCGCCCCTTCGATCTTCATGAGGATCTGTGCACGAGAAGCAGAGAGGGGTATAGAAATTATACCTGTTATGTATCGGCCTCGAACTTCATCGTCGGGGTGAGGCTCGCTTATTGGATGGGGGTCTATTTGTTTCGACCAGAGCCCCACTCTTCTTTTGCTTTTTCTTCTGACCTTTATTTTCTGCCTGACGTCGGTCAGAAGCTCCTTCGTCCGCACGCATGTATTTGTACGCGCATTCTGAGAGTTCAGCATACGTCCGACGGAGGGTTTTATCCAGTGAGTATGTGAATCAGGATCTCCTCAGATCTCTTTTCATGGTCGATATGCTTATGTCTTCGTTGAGGTCCCTGATCTCAAGCATGGCCGCATTGAATTGGGACACAAAATCTCAGAGTATTTCGGTCTCTCCTTGTTTGATCGAAAAGAGACTGTCCGAGATTCGTGGCGGCCTTCGACTGGTGTTAAAATGGGCTACGAAGAAATATTCCAATTGTTCGAAGGAGTGAATACTTCTCGACTGAAGCTCAGAATACCAGGCCCGAGCAGCTTTCCGAAGTGTTGCTGGGAAGTCGATGCATAGGAGGGCATCGGTTGCTCCTTGAATTGTCATGAGAGCCTTGTAGCTCTCGAGGTGATCGATTGGATGGGTGAAACCATCATAGGGCTCCACATGCAGTATCTTGAACTGAGTCAGGATCGGTTCATCCAAGATAAGTCGGGAGAGAGGCTGGGTGGTATGAAAATTGAAGTCGTTTAACGATTTCTGACCGTCCATCTGGAGCTGGGCGAGTTGGCGGTCGATTTTCTCGAATTTACATTCGTAGTCTTCAAGCCGCCGGTGGTGGGAGACTCCAGGGGTTGATCCTTCCGATGAATTAGAAGGAGAGGCTGACGGTGTTCGCGGTCGCTTTCTCTTCCTTGCTCGATCTAATTGGGAAGGAGAGGGGTGCCGTGAATGGTGGGTGGCACGTCGAGAGTGCTGCGAGTGCCGCTGCTCATTCCGTTGAGAGAGCCGAGATTGCCGCTCTGGTGGAGGAGACGGAGATCATCGTGGATGACGGCGGCTATGCTGGAAGGCACTGAATGCGCCACCGATTACTCCGCCTGCGGTTATGGTGGCTGGGTTTGCTGTTGTTGGAGGCTTTTGACTGCCTCCGTGAGAACGTTCATTTGTTGCACGATCACAGCAATCTGAGCGTTTGTGGTAACCATGGGGCATGGAGAACTGAGCTCTGCTATCGGAGGCAGGGGAGGGACCTCTTCCCGACGAGAAGAGTTTCACCGATCCGGTCATCGTTGATTGTTGAGCTCTGGTTCTCGTCATTGCAATTTTTCTTCTTGCCGCTGTCTCACCTCTTCCTGGTGCGCCAATTTGTTGCTGTCAATCCCCTCGTCGTCTGTTCATCGAAAATGAGCACCTACAAAATGAAGTCTGTACTGACCGGAGTTGTCTCCGATGGGGATTCTTCGATACCTAAGTTAGAGGGGGAGACTGGACAACAGTAGTATAAGAATGGAGACAGAGCTCAGTATATAAAAATTAGCTTATCTCTATTGTTGCTTTACCTCTCTTTCTATAGAGAAAAATGGTTGTAACCGTCAAATATGGTCCGTATTTAGTGGCGTAGAATCATTAGGCTATAATTCCATTATGGGTTGTCAATCTTCGAGGATTACGCCGTGATATTCGTAGGATAACCGTCTGAGACGGTTATACTATACTTGAATAAGCCGACTGACTAAATGTCGGGAGTTGACTGCTGGTTAGCAGATTTGAGATACCGATGGTCGTAATCCGTTGTCTGTAGAGTTCGAATATTTACTGTTTATCGATATCAAGTCGGTAAAGGAGATTCAGTCGGTCGATTGAAAGCAGTGTCGGTCTGTTCAGTCAACATATGGTCGGTAGTCGCTTACAAGATTGTCTGTTCGTTTGATGGGTCAAAGTCGGACGTCGGTCGGTGTGTGTCGGAAATCGATCGATTTATGGAGATCGATCGATTTACTTCAACAATAAGCAATAGAGATAATTACGAGAAGATCATGTTATTACTTATTAGAAATAAGCATAAAATTTTTGCTTTTATTCCTTGCAAAGCACCAGTTTAGTTAAGCATCATCCAAGTATCCGCACCTTGTGCTACTCACGCCTGATGAAACCAGCCAAACGCTGGAACAACTCCAAAGCCTTGTCGCACCCAGACTCGAACAGATGGAACACATGATCCTCGCCTTTCGTCTCAAAAATCTCCACCATCCCTCCCCACCTACTCCCCTTCAAAGCCTCGTAATACGCTCTTCCCCTGTCCCTCAACAGATCCTTCTCCGCCACGACCACCAGCACCCGCCCGCATCCCAGCCCCGCCAGACTCGGCCCCCCCTTCGCCATCGGATTCAACCGGGGGTCGTCGCTCCCCACCGCGCCTGGGCACACGAACGGCCACACAAGGTCCGTTGTCACCGGGTCAAGCAAAGGCTTGTCGTCTCGGTCCTTCTCGCACCCCATCCGCTCCGATCCCCAGAAGAACGGGTGCACCAGCACCACCCCCTCGATCCTCGCCTTCGCCCGCATCGCCATGTTGTGGACGATGTTCGCGCCGGCGCTGTCTCCGGCCAAGAACACCCGTGACAAGTCCCCCCGCTCGGCGAGCCAGGGCTCGGACCCGGCCCCCTCTGAGTGGGACACCACCCACTGGAGCGCCTGCCACGAGTCCTCGTAGGCCGCCGGGATTGGGTTCTCCGGCGCAAGCCGGTAGTCGACCGACACGGCTACCACCTTGGCTTTGGCGACGAGGGAGTTGAGATAGTTGTGGTACAGGGTCCAGAAGGGGCTCCCGAAGCAGAAGCCACCGCCGTGGAAGTAGACGAGGATGGGGAGCTTCTGAGAAGGGTCGAAGGAGGCGAGGTCGGGGTGGTAGAGCCGGGCGGATACGTTGGTCTCGCGATCGATCATGACGTCTTTGGAGGTGACACCGGTTGTGGGATCGAGGGAGGGAGAGACGACGTCGGTGGGGACAAGGCGTTCGACGCGGCCGTCCCTGTAGGTTCGTATAAAAGGGAGGATTTCCACTGCGATTTCGCCCCCGCTTGGATCCATTGCTTGGGTTGGAAGATCTCAGTGGAGACGACGAGGGGGCGAGAGATGAGATGGATGGAACTTCTTTTCCGGATCAGAATCAGTTGGTTGTCTAAAAAGCCGATGGGCGATAAAGTTGCCGGATACTGGGGGATGCATGGTGGTGCTTCATATTTTAATGCGCTCTATCTTTCTTGTCGGTACGTCGGAAAAATTGATAGGCTCTCTTTGGCGAGCGTTATCTTAGCTAACCTTCTAGAAGATCCCTCGCATTCTGGAAAGTTCGATATCCCACCAATCCCGCCATCGCTAGTTTTGAGTGGATTACCGTGTCGGAGGAATCCAAAATAAAAAATTTATTTTTTTAATTTTTTTTAAATACTTAATCTGAATTTTTTACCGTCCAACTGTTTGTTATTATATTTTTCATTTTTAACTGTTACACTCGTAATTACTAAACGGTCGTATATATTTAATTTTATTTTTATTTTTTGATCGTTAGATTTTTTATTAAAAATTTTGAGGATTGAATTTTTTATTAAAAATTTTAATAGATTAATAAAAATTTAAATAGTCATAAATGATCATATTAGATGATTATAAAAAAATTATTTTGAGATTTGATTTGATACATTCCATCTAATTCTCTTTTTTTTTTCTTATAATTTTTTTTTCAAATATTTTTTTTATAATTATTTTTTTAGATATTGGAAGGATCTTTATCAATTTTCTCTCGTGCTCGTAGGTAGAAAATTTCGATCGTATATTGAGATGAGTTTTTTGAATTTTCCTACACGAAAGAAGGGAATGCGTCTTAAAATTGTGTCCAACACAATTTCAAATTTGATTATTATTTCTTTCTTAATATTCTTTAAGTCATTTATAAATTTTCTACAACAATGTTTTATTTCTTTTGTTTAGACTTTTAAATCACATCAATAATTTTTTAAATCCTGTTCCAATAACCTAAGGCGTAGCCCATATCAGTTGAATGCCTACTAGAACATCCATGCCATGATTAGCTAGGAACCGTAATATAAGCTACAAATTCTACCATAATGGGTATATATTGCACTCCTTTTGTCATGTTTCATGTAATATTTGCTAAAGACATGCTCCAGCATATTTACTCCTAAGAAAATCATGTATCTGTAACCCCTCGGCACCACGCACCTAAAAAATCTTCTTGAATGAGTAACATTACCCATTCCTCATTGTTCATATGTAGCTTTTCCAAAATTACAATGATACTGTCTTCATAATGTGTTGAAGCCAGGTTAGCAATCAAAATATTTTTAGGAAACATGAAAAATTGAAAATGAAAGCAAAAGCTTGTTGTGGTTGACGAGCAACCCATAAAGCAAAAATGCCTATACAACTGAAAAACATTAAAAAGAAAGACAACAATGAGAAATGCCTGGAAAAGGCAAAATCTGGTATAATAATTGGAAACACACAACAGAACTGTTCCAATAAGGTCCCAGTAATTTTTATTTTGCTAATTAACATGTTTCTTTATTGTAACATTATACTTTTTAATATACTAGGCAAGTCCTTATGTGTCGATGTGGTTGATCAAGTGTCCAGGCAAGTTAGGAGGATGATGACAGTTGCAACTCCGATGAGCCAACTAGTCAGTAATGATGAATGACAAAGTTTACCACCACCCTTCTTCTTCTCAAATCCCACGCCGCTCTCATTAATCAATAAATCTACGGGAAATTTGAATGAGAATTTATCTTAATGGAGGACAACTACCACTGCTATTTCTACGTATTATTATGTATAGATGCATTTGAGGGGCAATATGGATCGCAGTGCATCTATATTGGGCTTTGCCAACCAAAGCAGCCCCATCTTCTTCATTAAAGATTTTTGCTTGACCCTTTCATTTTTTTGTTGTTTGTACTCTAATCTCGTGAACCACATCAGGACATGCTGAATATCGAAGACGGAATCTAGGAGAGTTTGCTGTATATCAGTGTGGATTTCTCTGGTTTCTGTTCTTTGTTGTTAAATAATTGATACTGTTACACCCACCTTCGTGGCCCGTCATGCCTCAAAAACAGTATGCAGTGGTTTGAGTATCACAATGATAGGGAAATTCTTTGTGCACCGCAAGAAAACTCGATGTGTTTATTCGATTAGTTTACGTGGTCATCACTTTTCAATATATATTTAATATCTACAGTTTTATTATTTTATTTAAAATTTTGAATGATGAAAATGTCTCTATTTTGGATAAAAATGTTCCTTTCATATTATGATATTTTGGACTATATTATAACATTCTGAGTTATATTATGATATCATGCACGCAGAAAGTCATAATTTAATGCAGGATACCATAATATGTATAGGATGTCATAATTTTTTGGACCATATTATGGCATCTTGTGAATAGAAAATCATAATATATTACAGAATGTCATAATTTTTTTTAAAAAATAAAAATATTTTCATCATATAAAATTTTTAAATGAAAAAATGAAACTATAGATATTAAATATTCGTTGGAAAGCGATGGTTATGTGAACTGGTCACGAAAAGTGATGTATTCCATATCGAATTTTTTGCACCATCCGCGGTGCACAAAAAATTTCTCCACAATGATATTTATTGGTTGGTGATCCTTGCTTGGAAACCAGATATCATTGTTCATAAACAAATTATGATTTTTCGCACAATTCTCAGCTGTCTTCTATTTTCTATTATTACTATAAATAATGGTCATCATGATAATTATTATTATATTTCCAAATATATCTACTCCAGGTAGATCCAGTAAAATTTACATAATTCCTTGAAGGGTTTATGTAGGAATTTGTCATCAATTGGATGTGATATTCTCTTTGATGGAGAGAAAGCCATTATTCATATCATCATAATAATTGCCGCTAGTCATGGTTGACTTCCGGGACAAGTCAGGCTCTCCATGGCACATATTGCATTTTATCTTTTTTTTTTTTTTTTTGTATGATACATCTGAACTTATATTTTGAATTTTACTTTTGGACATTCTTTGTATCATGAAAAATTATTTTTCTTATTCCATTGATAATGATGATCTATATAATACCATAATTTGGATTTGCTTAATATTGATTTATTTGATATCAATAGTTTTTAAAGGTTGCTCATGGGTACATGATTTATATGGTCACAGGATAGGTATGATATGTCATGTGTTGGATGTCTTTTGTAATATTTCTTATTTAGATTAAGTTACATTGCATTTATTGTTATCTACTTTTCTATTGTCTTTGAGATGTTTGCTGTGCATCTCTTGTTGAGGCTGTCTATCTTACAAAAGGATTAAATAGGATTAAGATTCTAAAGTCATCAAGATAGATAGGGCTCAGCTTATAAAAGATTTTTTAGCAGTGGGAACCTAACTTCTGTGATAAAAGATTCCTTGAAGGAAATTCAATGTAGTAATAACAAGCTGATTGGTTGGTCAAAAAGCACATATAATTTACCTAATGTAAAAGTTATAGACTCCATTCTATCTTTATGGTGATTAGTGCTTCTATATAGTTGTTAGAAAGAGTTTATCTTTGAATGAGATCTGAGAGGTATTCCTCGAGATATGATACTATACATATTTCTGAAGGGGCTCATCTATATGAGAGTGTCTGTACATAGCCGCAGATCTGATATATGGGCTATCTTTATTAACTTTCATGAAAAATCAAAATACATGTGCAAGGCCACTAATGCATAGATTCGCAATTGAGAATTATATACATATGTGTGGTAGTTGAAGTCTGGATCAAAGGAATGTAGTTAAAGGCCTAGTTAACTTCGATTTTTTTAGATGGAAACTATTCATACAGAGTGAGATTAAGTTTTATAAAGACACTTTACCCATTGCATAATATAAGCATCTTAAAATTTATATTTTTTAAAAAATTTTAAATTTCATCGGGGATTATTAGAGAAAATCCAAAATGAAAAATTCAATTTTTTTTTAAAATTTTTCCTCCAAATATTTTAACCTAATCTTTTAATTTTATCATTTAAATATTCATTACCATACTTTTAATTTCTAATTGTTGGTATCTAATTACCAAACAGTCATGTATGTTTACTTAATCTTGTTTTATTTTTTGACTATTGGACTTCTTATTAAAAGTTCTAACTATTGGGCTTCTTATTAAGGGTCTATTCTTTTATGGATAAATATCATAAAAAAATTAGTCAATTTTTTTATGAACTAACTTATTTATATTTTCATACTTTTCAAAATGGATAAGTTACTTTTCTATAGGTAGTATTTATCTATCAAATGAGAGAAAATCTTATCCACCTACGGGATGGCTAAATTATTTTTTTATCAATTAAAAAAATATTTTTATAATTCATTCTTAATATACCCTTAATCTTATAATAATATATTATAATATAACATATCATAATTATATTATATTATATTTTAATATAATATATTATAATATAAAATATTATAATATAATAACTATTATGATATAATATACTACATTATTATATGCTACTATAATAATATAATATATTATATTAATATAAGATATTAACATAATATAATATAATATATTATAATATACCATAATGTGTTACAATAAAAATATAATGATATATAATAAGATAATAATATAATATAATATAATATATTATAATATAATATAATTATATTATAATATAATTATATCATTATATATAATAATATTTATACAATACTATAATAATATATATTTTATATATAAAATAAAACATACTAATATAATATATTATACTATATTATTATATTAATAATAATATTTATATAATGCCATTATAATAATATAATAAGATCATATGTTTATATATAATAATATATATTAATATAACATAATATTACTATACTATATTATATATAATATAATATTATATATTCTATTATATTATTAATATAAGATATTAATATAATATAATATATTAATAATATAATATAATATAATATAATATAATATAATATCAAATTATTTTATATAATAATATTTATGTAATAATGGGTATTATGAAAAATATGGATGGATCTTAGCAACTTATCCAGAAAATTAGTAATACAAAATAATATGGGTAACAAATTTTTGAGCTATTTTTTAATGCATAAAAGAATATAAATAAATTATTTTTCTGTCTAAATGATGCCTGAAAAGTACTTATCCAAAAAATATAGATTTTGGATACATTTTTATCCTCGAAAGAATGGGCCCTAAAGGTCTTAATGGATCAATAAAAGCTCAAATGATCATAAACAGTCATATTGGATGGCTATAAAGATCATCTTGAGATCTAATGTCTTGTCCCGAATCTAGCAATCGGATCGATATGTGATGGCCGTATATTCAGGATAAAGTTCTAAAAAATATGCAAGGTCTATTTTCATATTTAAAAATATTATATAAAATTATACTCAGATAGTGATAGTACAAGTAAATTTGTAATCTTATTGATTCAAATAAGATATAGGTTACTAATGTCTTATCATAGTTAAGATCAATATTTATTCAAAAGCAAACTAAACAAATGTCTTTTAAAATCCAATGCTCCTCACTGCTTGATCTTAAGCCTCATAGAATCTTATAAATCTAAAATAAAAGAACAATAAAGAGAGAGTGAGCTTTACGGACTTAGTAAAGAGAGAGAGTGAGCAATCAAGTATAATTAATTTTTAAAATATAATAATTTAATAATAATAAGCAACAATATAATTTTTTCTTCAAAGCATGCCATGCATATCAGTAAAATCTAAATATCCTCTTTCAGTTTTTGGTGACTACGGCCACGATCAACCCTATGACAGGTCTGAAACAGATCAGTCTTGAAAAATAAACATACAACACATTGATATGTACCAGCAATCGAATCCGATTGGCTAGGCCTAAAAGAAACTAGCTTTGATTCATACAGCCATGATTAGCCCTATGACAAGGCAAAAAAAATGGTTCTAAATATAAATACATGACACATCAGTGTGTACATGACACATCAGTCCCAACTGACTATGTCCAAAAGAACTAGCTCTGTCAGTGATCAGTCCCGACTGACTAGGTTCGAAAGAACTAGCTTTGCCAGCGACCAGTCTCGATTAGCTAGATTTTGAAAAAAATTAATTTCTGACGTATAGCTAACAATCAGTTTCGTTGGCTAGATCTGAATCATAGTCAACTAGAGAGTTTTTCTCGTAATTTCACCTTAACCAATTTCTCATAATTAATCAAATCAAGTTTTCCACATCACATTTCCAAAAATAGGAGAACAACTTTATTCAAAATTAGTGCAAGGATAAATATGTGTAATCTTATTTCCAAATATTATGTAGTATTAAAATAAGTAAATTATCTTATTTTAAATTTTATAATCATGCGAAGGTGACATCATGCTTGATCCATAATTTTGAATGACTTTTCAAAAAATACATATTTCAAAACTTTATAACTTCTACACATTTTAATAATTTTTGTGTACTAAATCTAATTTTTAAATATATTAATATGCACTAAAAATTTGGAGATAATAGGAAACTTATAGACAATCGAATCCAAATGTGGCACGTGACTTGATCCTTAGATCCAGTGTGCTTCTAGCGACAAAGGCTTTAACTAAACAAATTAACAAAGTCATTAGCCTTTAATTAAAGGAAATTAAGTAAAAAGAGAAAGATAATCTCAATCTGGCTCTAGTCTAGGTCAAGACTGGGTCGATTTACAAGTTAGATCTATGCCATTTAGTTTGACCTAAATTCGGTTAGATTGAGTCTAATCAACATGTTAGCTTCACAAAAAAGATTGATTCCCTCTTTCTCTTCCTCTCTCTCTCTTCCTCTTTCTTTCTTATTTTTCTTTCCCTATTTTTTTCTCTTTTTTTGTCTTTCTTAGTTGAACCTAAGATCTCTTGGGGGCTTCCTAAGGGTCAAGAGGAGGGTGGGGGGCCAGCTATGAAGTGGCCAAAGTGGCCAATGGTGGTGGCATGATGATGACTTGAGATGGTGATCCGGTCGGTGCGATTGGAGATCTGAAAGAAAAGATGAAAAGGGTTACTTTCTCCAATGCCAAGGCGATGGTACTAAGGGATGGAAAGAAAAGAGAGGGAAAGAGGGTTACCAGAGATGGTGGTGGCAGTGTTGCTCGGCCAGTAGGATGGAATTCAGTAGATTTTATACCCAAAGACTCCTCGGAATAGAGCAATTGTTGCCCAGCTATGCAACCCAAGAGGGGGAGAGGTGAATTGGATTTTTAAAAAATTTAAAATTAACTTACAACTATGAGGATTATTTAGCAATGAGCAAGATAAATGTGGAGAGTGAAATTTATGCAAGGTGTAGAAGTTAGATGCAAGAATACAAGAACATAAAAAAATTTAAAAGGAGAGCAAGTAAGCACAACACAAACAAAAAGATTTATAGTGGTTCGGTGCCAATCTTGCACCTATATCCACTCCCCAAGCTTCTACTTGAGAATTCATATCCACTAAACCATATTCAACCCGAATATAATGTCAGAACCTTCGATTCTAGCTATTCCAAGCTAGAACACTTATTTTTTGGGTATAAGCCAATCCAATACAACGTCGGAACCTCCGACTCTAGCTATTCCAAGCTAGAACACTTGTTTTCCAGGTACAAGCCAATCCAATAAATTTGATTCAAGGTTCGGATTAATCTTTCCACGTTTTAGAATCCTTCCAAAATAAAATATCAACTCAAAACAGAGTATAGCAGTTTATCACACAAAAATACAGATATAGCTCCTTTAATGAGCAAATAAAGCTTTAAATACACTTTACATAATAAGAACGAAGCTCTTCTGATTTTCTTCAAGGTGGTTGAAGACTTGAATAAGCTCTTGAGGGGTTGGTGAACTTGAAATAAAAGCTTCTTGAACTTTTAAGAGGGCTCTTGCTTAGGATTGAAGTGAATGCTTGAAGAACCTTTTTCAAAACCTTTTTCTTCATCTTGATTCCTTCCTTTAAGTACCTTTTATAACTTTAAATAATGGTGGAGAATAATCTGGACTGAAATAGAGCCATTAGAGTACATTAAATGGGTATTAAATGCAGTCAAAATGAGCTAAAAATTAGTCGTTGTGGAACTTTTTCGTCGCAGGGGTCGACTAATAGGGTCGACTCATGCACAGGGGTCGACTCATGGGATCGACTCATGCACAGGGGTCGACTCATGGGGTCAGCTCATATGGCACAGAACAGAAATTGACAGTTCTGTATCTTTGGCTTGCACAGCAACAGAGGTCGACTCACAGGGGTCGACTCATGCACAGGAGTCGACTCATGGGGTCGACTCAATTGGATGTGCCAGCTAAAAATAACATACCGTTCAGCCTCTTTTGCCATGAGTCGACTCATGGGGTGGACTCAAATTTATAAACATGATTTTCTTTCAAAATATACATCCAAAAATATTGAAATTGCCTCCAATAGATTACAAATCTTCTGCTCTTGCTCTTGAGGCTTCCAAATCAGAACTTGATAAAATTATGATTTTATCCCTGAAATATAATAAATTTTTTTTCAAGCTAAAATCATTAGTAACCCCCTCAAATACTTTGTAATCATCAAAATCAATTCAACGAGAAACAATCTCTCCCTTTTTGATGATGACAAAATACTTGAGCAAAAACATATATAAAGCATTGAACATGAATTTCAAATTTATGAAGATGCATCACTTCAATATCATAACCAAGTATTTGAACGAAATGCATCATAAGCAGTTTGAAGATCAATTTGAAATTTGCTTATAAGTTCATTTGCTTTGAAAATTAGATAAAAAAGGAGCTGACGATTTTGATTCTTTGACACATTTGCTTAACAATTTTGTTTATTACTAATTTTTTTATTGCTTATTGCTCATTTATTGCTTATTACTCATTTTTTTATTGCTTATTGCTCAAATTCGATTTTGATTCTTTACTCCTCCTTTTTGACAGCATCAATTAAGATTCTCTACTCCTCCTTTTAAGAGATCTTGAAAGGATAAATTTTTTTTACTCTCCCTTTTTGACAGCATCAATTAAGATCTTAAGGAATTTTAAGGATAGAGAAAAGAAAGATGACAAAAAAGATATATTTTCTTTACTCTCTCTTTTTGATACCATATTTTACTTCTTTAGCCTCCTTCTTTGATTGCTTATTTCTCTACTCCCCCTCAACATAGCAAACATAAAAGATATATCAATTTACTCATCTAGAAGATATTGTAATTCATAGTATTTCTTAATACTAATATGAGTTATTTTTCATATCTCATAATTAAAACAATTCAATTTGATAGACATTCATTGAAAGTTAAAGCACGCGCGCGTAGATATTGTAATTCATAGTATTTCTCAATACTAATATGAGTTATTTTTCATATCTCATAATTAAAACAATTCAATTTGATAGACATTCATTGAAAGTTAAAGCGCGCACGCGCGCGCGCACACACACACACATATATATATGCGCGCGCGCGCACACACACACACATATATATATATTCAAAAGTGACTGAATACAAAAGGTGTCTCAATACACATAAGTCAACTCAAAATACAAAAGTCATGGATAGAAACTATCCAAAAGTTAATTAGCCAACAAATACAAGACCCATAAGATAGATCCTAGACATAGGAGACAAACTAATCTAGATCTAATAGATGTCATGGCTAGAGGGATCAGAATCTGAAGAATCTGAGATAGGGTGAGGAGATGTAGGATCAAGTCCACGAGCACGACCTCGACCACGTCTGCCTCGACCACGGATAGAGGTACTAGCATGAGTAGAGGGGTGAGAGGATTCTAGAGCCTGAGAAGCTACGGACTATGCAATAAGAGAAAGTCTGATGGTGTCCAAAAGATCCAAGGCTCTCGATACAGACTACATCAGGGTACTGAACTGAGTAGAAGCATTCTCACTGGAGCCCCTGATCTCTCTCCTCAAGAAGTCAAAGTCATTCTCTAAAACTCCTCAAAATCTAGCCGCCTCTACGGCTGGGGATGGGCTAAAGCTAATACTTGCCCCTGCAAGTCTAATACTTTGCCTGAGACCTTTGTGATATCCTCATACGGCTGGGGATGGGCTAAAGCTAATACTTGCCCCTGCAAGTCTAATACTTTGCCTGTCAATCTCAAAATACATCCCTCAAGCTGCTCAATGCGTATCGACTGATCAGTAAGCATCTAAAAAATAGTAGAAATGTGAAGGATCAGAGTCTGATCTGAGTCACCCTGGGATGTCGATCTCTGTGCAAAGACTGAAGTGGCAAACTACTGAGATAGAATGGAGGCAACACGCTGGGACATCATCTCAATCTGATCATCTGCTAGTTTGAACTCTGAAGGATATGCTCTGCTCTTTGATTGTAGAACTGAAGCATGCCTCCTCACAGACTCTAAAGGACCAGCCTCGTGATCAGATATGAACTGAATATCTGAGGATGCTCTGTGATCACGAAGAGGTGAAGACGATCCCTCCTCCTTTGCTCTATCCTCTGCTCTCTCTTCAACACCCTTTGTCTAACTGCCATCAGTCTTAGAGAAATCCATGCGATGCAGTGTGTGGTAGTTGATGGTGTCAGAATGAGATAGTCTAGCAACTGCCTCTCCCTCAAAACTGATTCCAAACCTTCTAAAAACTAAGCTGAGTGCCATACCAAAAGGCAAGTGAGCCTTAGACCTGTTCAGGGTTTTCCTCATGGCCTCAAACATCAATGCTGGAAGGTTCAGAAAGGTTTGGATGATCATATGGTACATAATGTAAATGTCCCTACTAGATAGAAGGTCGTGTCTACCACTCCTAAGGACAAACAGTTTGGTTATCAAGTGATGTAACAGCTTCATCTCAATAGAAAGAATTTTTGTTTCCAATTTATTTAGACTTCCAGTATAGGTTCTTCTTAAGATAATATTAATTCCTTCTTCTTTAATAGGGAGCTTCATATTGGTATAGCCTTCACAAGGTAAATGCAGTATCTGTCCCAAATGAGCTGGATCAAGAATAACATCAACACCTTTTACTGTAGATTTTACTGTTTCATTGCTATAACTCAAATTTAAGTAAAATTTTCTGACTAGATCGACATAAGTATTTTTCTTTAAAGAGCAGTAAAATTTCAATCCTTGATACTTACTGTTCGATCTAATAGTGAACCTTTCTTTTTCAAAAAATTTGAAATCAATATTTTTTTTGAATTCTACTTTTCGATCAGAGAGAGGTACCTTGCTTGGACTGATTGGGGACTGAGTAGAAGCTGAAGCAGGACCTGGAGCAGAGATTGGAGCAGGAGAGGACTAGGCCGCTAATCTCTTTCTGCGCACACTCTCTTCCAACCCGTGAACAGATTTTCTCCTCTGTGGATACTTCATTTTGGGAGCCATTTGCACAAGAAGGACTTGCACGGAGCTTTGGAGACTAAATATGAGGGAGAAAGGAAAAGATTCTAGTGGAAAGGTAAAGATTTTAGAGAGGTGATGTGCCGATTTGGAGAAGGCGGGTAGAGTCTAGGGTAAGCTCGAACCGCCCCAAATGAAGAAGGGAGAGGAGAGGAAGTTGGTTCCTAAGCAGGCGATTTGAAGAGTGAAAATTGGTGGGAGGAGATATTTGAGAAAAATCTTTGGTTTGAGGGAGAAGAGATGGAGAGCTTTTGGTTCGGTAGGAGGAAGAAGATGAAGGACTGAGTCGGATCAAAGAAAAATTCTCAATAAGAAGAGAGCGTCCGAAAGATTTTGACAAAATTGCAAGTTTATCCTAGGGTCGACCCTGGGGGTTGACTCATGGCACAAAAATTCAAAAGAATGATGGGATAATTTCGAAAAAACTTGAAACTCTGAGAGAAGGATGTTTACCAAAATATTGATCATGTGAATGATAGTTTTGAGCTTTTGAGCTCTTAAGAAAAATGAGAATTGAACTCAATAGATTTGGTTCAATGAATTTTTGGCATTAAGAATTTAGAATCAGAGAGATACTTAAGCTGATGGATCAAGGATTCCTAGTTCTCTCCTAATTTCACAAAATCTATCTTCACTTAAGGTCTTGGTAAAGATGTCAGCCAATTATTTTTCAGTACAAACATAATCAAGAATTATATCTTTATTTTGGACATGTTCTCTTATGAAATGATGCCTAATTTCAATATGTTTTGATCTAAAATACTGAATTAGATTTTTAGTTAGATTTATAGCACTGGTGTTATCACATCTTATGGGAGTTTCATTGAGTTTGATGCCAAAGTCTTCAAGTTGTTGCTTAATCCACAAGATTTGAGCACAACAACTTCCGACTGCAATGTATTCGACCTCGGTCGTAGATAGTGCTACCGAGTTTTGCTTCTTGCTAAATCAAGAGATTAAGTTAACTCCAAAAAATTGGCAAGTTTCACTAGTACTTTTTCTATCTAATCTACATCCAACAAAATCGGCATCTGAATATCCTATCAAGTTAATTAATGAGTCCTTAGAATATCATAGTCCTAGAGTTTGTGTACCATTTAAATATCTAAGGATTCTTTTAACTGCATTTAAGTGTGATTCTTTTAGATTTGATTGAAAGTGAGCATAAAGACAAATACTAAACATAATATCTGATCTACTAGCAGTTAAATACAATAGAAAATCAATCATGCCTCTATAAAATTTTAAGTCTATATTTTTACCTCCTTCATCCTTGTCAAGCTTACATGATGGGCTCATGGGTGTACCAATTGCTTTGGAGTTCTCCATTCTAAATTTTTTGAGTAGTTCTCTTGTGTACTTGCTTTGGGTAATGGAGATTCTTTCCTTTATTTGTTTGATTTGGAGTCCGAGGAAGAATGTAAGTTCTCCCATCATGCTCATCTCAAACTTTTCCTGCATGAGCTTAACAAAATCTTGACAAAGAGTTTCATTAGTAGATCCAAAAATAATGTCATCAACATATATTTGTATAACTAATATATCATTTTGATTTCTTTTAATGAAAAGGGTTGTGTCTATATTTTCTCTTAAAAAATTATTATTAAGCAGAAATTTGCTTAGCCTTTCATACCAAGCCTTAGGTGCTTGTTTCAAACCATATAATGCTTTGTTTAATTTAAAAATATGATTAGGAAAAGCATGATTTTCAAAATCTGGAGGTTATTCTACATAAACTTTTTCAACAATATATCCATTTAGAAAAGCACTTTTGACATCCATTTGGAATAACTTAAAATTCATAAAGCAAGCATATGCAAGTAGAAGTCTAATTGCTTCTAATCTAGCAATAGGTGCAAAGGTCTCATCAAAATCAATTCCTTCTTCTTGATTATAACTTTTTGCAACTAATCTTGCTTTATTTCTTATCACATTTTTATGTTCATTCAATTTATTCCTATATACCCATTTTGTGCCAATTATTGAATAATTTTTAGGTTTTGAAACTAAAGTCTATACATTATTTCTTTCAAATTGATTAAGTTCTTCTTGTATTGTATTTATCCAATTATAATCTTTTTCAGCTTCATCTATAGTTTTAGGTTCAAGATGAGAGACAAAAATAAAATGATTGAATGCATCTCTAAGTAAAGAGCGAGTTCTTACACCATGTGTAGGATCACCAATGATTAGTTTCTTGGGGTGATTGTGATCATACCTCCATTCTTTGGATAGATCATTTGTACCTTGAGGTTGTTCTTGTTGTTCTTCACCTTCCTCATCCTGTTTGTCTTCATGTTCTTCATTATCTTGAATGGTTGAGTTTTTTAGAGTGATCTCCTTCATTCCTTCTATAAGAGGATCTGCATCATCAATACCTTCATTCTTCCTTGAAGGAAGATCGTTAGTTTCATCAAAAATAACATGTATTGACTTCTCTACTATTAAAGTTCTTTTATTGAAAATTCTAAAAGCTTTACTAGAAGAGGAGTAACCAAGAAAAATCGCTTCATTGGATTTAGCATCAAATTTTTCTGGTCTTTCTTTACCATTGTTCAAAACAAAACATTGACAACCAAAAATATGAAAATATGCAATGTTTGATTTTCTTTCTTTCCAAAGCTCATAAGGGGTTTTTTTTAAAATTGATCTAATTAAAGCATGGTTTAATATGTAACATGTCATGTTAATTGCTTTCGTCCAAAAATATCTTGGAAGGTTGCTTTCACATAGCATGGTATGGACTATTTTTTCAAGAGTTCTATTTTTTCTTTCTACTATCTCATTTTGTTGGGATGTCTTAGGTGCTGAAAAGTTATGGCCAATAACTTTTTCATCATAAAACTTTTCAAAATTTTGATTTTCAAATTCAGTTCCTTGATCACTTCGAATATTTTAAATTAAAAAATCTTTTTTTTTATGATTTTTTGATAAAATTTTGAGAAAACATGAAAAATTTCATCCTCATGTGTCAAAAAGAAGATCCATGTAAAATGAGAAAAATCATTAATAATTACAAAACCATATCATTTTCCACCTAGACTAGTAGTTCTAGTGGGTCCAAATAAATTCATGTGCAATAGTTCTAATGGCCTAGTAGTTGAAACAATATTTTTAGATTTGAATGAGATTCGTGTTTGTTTATCCATTTGGTATGTATCACAAATTCTATCTTTTCAAAATTCAATTTGCGTAAGCCGATAGCCAATTCTTTTTTAATAAATTTTGAAAGTGAATGCATGCTAATATGTGCAAGCCTACGATGCCAAAGCCAACTAGTCTCATTAATTTTTGCATTCAAGGCTACTAGGCATTACATGTTTATTTTGGAAAGATCATTCAAATCTACCATATAAACATTACTATGTCTATGCCCAACAAATTTAATGCCTTCATTAATAGGACTAGTTACTATGCAAACTGAAGATTCAAAAATATCTTTGTATCCTTTATCACAAAATTGATTGATGCTTAATAAATTATATTTTAAACCATCTACTAATAAAATATTTTTAATATACTTGGAGGGAGTGATACCAATGTTATCTATACCGATGATTTTTTCTTTGCGATTGTCTTCAAAGGTGATCATCCCTTCATTTTTAGCATCAAGTGTGATGAATTGGGATTCATCACCAGTCATGTATCTTGAGCACCTGCTATCAAGATACCATTTTCAGTTTGCTCCTTGGGATGCAAAACACACCTACACACAAGAGTCAAGTTTTGACTTTAGGTACCCAAGTTTTCTTGGATCCTTTTTGTTTAGTCATAATGGTTTCTTTTGGAACCCATATTTTCTTTACATTGAAATTTTCAGATTTGTTAGAAAAACATGAATAGGATTTGTGTCCTACTCTACCATATTTAAAATAAGTTATATTTGAAAACTTGTTGTATGATGAGTTTACAAAGATATTTTTCAAAATTTTTTATTTCTTTGAAGGGTTATATCCAAGATCAGTTTTATCATAAATGATCTTTTGATTGTCAAGTATTATGTGAAGCTTATTTGAACTTAAAGTGAACTTCTCAATCATTGGTTTTAATTTGGCAATCTCAATTTTTAAGTTTCGATTTTTTTGAGATAGGATTGATTTTTTATTTAAAATATTTTTATTTTTTTTAATAAAAATTGATTCTTTGATTTTAATTCTTTGTTCTTTATCCCTAGCTTTTTTGGTTCATCAATTAGATCATAAAATGCTTCATAAAGTTCTTCAAAGGTAAAGTCAATAGGGATTTCAGTATTTACCTCATTTTCATGTGTCATAAGGCATAAGTTGACTTGTTCATTTGAGTCTTTTTCTTCGGAGCTTGACTCATCACTTCCACTCTATGTAGCCATCATGACCTTTTTCTTATACTTCTTGGGACCCTTCTTCAGTTATGGGCATTCAGATTTAAAGTGTCCTGGTTTCTTACATTCATAACAAATAAGGGGTTGCTCTTTATCCTTCTCTTTGCTATGTTCTCCTTTTGTAGGTGACCTCTTCCTCATTTCTTATCTTCTTTTCTTCAAAAATTTTTTAAACCTTCTAGTAATGAGGGCCATTTCTTCATCCTACTCTTCATTTTCCATATCATCAGATTCTTCATCAGGTTGAGCAGTGAATTTGAGGACGATTATCCTCTTCTTTTTGATATTTTCTTTTTGGTGTTGTTTCATACTTAGCTCATGTGTCATCAGCGATCCTAGAAGCTCCTCCAAGGGTAGGATATTCAGATCTTTAGCTTCTTGGATTGTGATCACTTTGGCCTTCCAAGTCCTTGGTAAAGACCTAAGAATCTTTCTCACGAGATCACTGTTAGAATAAGACTTACCAAGACTTTTTAGACCATTAATAATATCAGTAAAATGAATAAATATTTCAGTTATTGATTCACCATGCTCCATTTTAAAAAGCTCATATTTATGCACAAGCATGTTAATTTTTGATTCTTTTACTTGATTAGTTCCTTCATGAGTTACTTCTAATCTATCTCATATTTTGTTAGCTGACATGCATGTTGAAATATGATTGAATTCATTAGCATCTAAAGCATAATACAAAATATTCATGACTTTAGCATTTAGTTGAGTCATTTTCTTATCAACCTCATCCCATTCTTTTTTGGGTTTGGTTGATTCCACACCATCAATTATTCTAGTGGGTGTGTGTGGTCCATTTACTATGATACTTCACATATCATAGTCAAGTGCTTGAATAAAGATTTTCAACCGAACTTTTCAATAGGTATAGTTTGACCCATTGAAAAGTGGAGGTCGGTTGGTGGACTGCCCCTCGGCTAGTGAAGCACCAACTTGAGTTGCCATAGATCTTTAGCTCTTTGATGGTTAAATCAAAGTAGGGCTAGAGCACCGAGCTCTGATACCACTTGTTGTCCAGTTATGCAACCCAAGAGGGGGGTGAATTGAGTTTTTAAAAAATTTAAAATTAACTTACAAATATGAGGATTATTTAACAATGAGCAAGATTAATGTGGAGAGTGAAATTTATGCAAGGTGTAGAAGTTGGATGCAAGAATACAAGAAGAAAATTTAAAAGAAGAGCAAGCAAGCACAATACAAACAAAAAGATTTATAGTGGTTCGGTGCCAACCTTGCACCTACGTCCACTCTCTAAGCTCCTACATGGGAATTCATATCCACTAAATCGTATTCAACTTGAATATAATGTCGGAACCTCCGACTCTAGCTATTTCAAGCTAGAACACTTATTTTTCGGATACAAACTAATCCAATACAACGTCGAAACCTCCGACTCTAGCTATTCCAAGCTAGAATACTTATTTTTCAGGTATAAGCTAATCCAATACAATCCGATTCAAGGTTCGGATCAACCTTTTCATATTTTAGAATCCTTTCAAAATAAAATATCAACTCAAAACAGAGTATAGCAGTTTATCACACAGAAATACAGATATAGCTCCTTTAATAAGCAAATAAAGCTTTAAATATACTTTACACAATAAGAATGAAGCTCTTCTAATTTTTCTCAAGATGGTTGAAGACTTGAATGAGCTCTTGAGGGGTTGGTGAATTTGAAATAAAAGCTTCTGAAACTTTTAAGAGGGCTCTTGCTTAGGGTTGAAGTGAATGCTTGAAAAATCTTTTTCAAAACCTTTTTCTTCATCTTGATTTCCTCCTTTAAGTGCCTTTTATAACTTCAAATAATGATGGAGAGTAATCTGGACTGAAATAAAACCGTTAGAGCACATTAAATAGGCATTAAATGTAGCCAAAATGAGCTAAAAACTAACCGTTGCTGAACTTTTTCGTCGTAGGGGTCGACTCATAGGGTTGACTCATGCACAGGGATCGACTCATAGGGTCGACTCATGCACGGGGGTCGACTCATAGGGTCAGCTCATATGGTGCAGAATAGAAATTGACAGTTCTGTATCTTTGGCTTGCACAGCAACAGAGGTCGACTCATAGGATTGTCTCATGTACAGGGGTCGACTCATGAGGTCGACTTAATTGGGTGTGCCAGCTAAAAATAATATGCCATTCAGCCTATTTTGTCATGAGTCGAGTCATGGGGTTGACTCAAATTTATAAACATGATTTTCTTTCAAAATACACATCCAAAAATATTGAAATTGCCTCCAATAGATTACAAATCTTCTGCTCTTACTCTTGAGGCTTCCGAATCAGAACTTGATAAAATTACGATTTTACCTCTGAAATACAATAAATCTTTTTTCAAGTCAAAATCATTAGTAACCCTCTCAAATGCTTTGTAATCATCAAAATCAATTCAAGGAGCAACAGCAATGATGGTTTAAAAAGGAAGGGCCGGATTTTAGGGAGGTGATGACGCTCGATAAGACGGCACAACAACCATCAAAGACAAGGAAGAAGGAAGAGAGAGATGGTGCAGGATTCAGTGATGGGTTCGATCAAGAGGTGATGGGTGTAAATAGAAAAGGATAGGAAGAGAATAGATTCAACTTGTCCATGGATAAAGCTGAATTTCACTAGCATAATCAATCCAACAACCCACCCCTTTGAGCATACGGCTCTATCAGGTCCCCCCTTATGGCTTTATCTTCTCCGATGGCTGAAGATCAGGCAGGGGATTAGATTCGCAAGTTTTGAACTTTTTTTTTGAAAGCTTGTGGTGAAGATGGCAAGCCTTGCCGATTTCACACCGAACCAGATCCAATTGGATCGATTCTTACATTCTCTTACCGACTTCACATTAAACTAGATCCAATTGGACCGATTTTCACACCTCCCTCCTAAAAAAAAATTCATCCTTGAAATATGAGAAATTGAGATATTTTGAAGTTAAAGATGCTCAATCCAAAACTTATATTTATCAATTTATCCTGACTTGCCAATTCTGTCACACTGAATAGATCATCATATTGTTAGATTTGTATCCTAGAAGTCAATTGTTGACTGACACATTATGTATTTTTGGAGCCTAAACTTATACTTGTAATCTTTTTATTATCAATAAAGGACTTTTTCATTCCATTCATGTATATGTGTCTATGATTTATCCTAAAAATTAACAAAGATAATTTTTGTATATTCTTAAAGAGTTAAGAATTTGAGACATACATTAATTAGTGGTTAATTTCTAAATACTTTCGATCAGAGAATCATCACGGAGGACAGTGATTGATCCATTTGAGATCGGTGCACGGTTCACCTCCCTTGTGGGCAGATAAGTCTAGGATCTATGGTGTAGAGGCACTGGGGTGAAGGTATGGATGGTTGTTAGAGAACAACTTGCACTGAGCGTGACCAATATGAGAACCATATGGATGTCTACTCACTCGTCAGTGATCTTCTCAATGCTGCAGTGGTGTGAGTGATCCTTTTCCTATGGTATCATTGGCTATTTGCAGTGAGACTACTGGGTTTGACTGCATATTTTCTTGGTCCCTAGCCATTCGGATTTTTATTGTGTATATTGACTTCAGTAGGTTCAGATTCGTTGTTTGGAGTAGGATGCACTTAGATAGAATCTATCGATCTTGGTAGAAAAAGGAGAAATCTTATACGATTTGCGAGACTGAGTTCAGAAAGTCTTTGACTAAAGCAAGTATGAATACTGAAAAAAATTTTCACAGAATTCACAAATTAACTCGAGTCGAGTCAATCTAGCATATGATTGACGATGAGATTTGACGAGTTCTCTATGACCTTCGTCAAGTTGGGACTCATGATAGAAAGACTGAATCATACGATAACTGCACCTAATAGTTCATACTTTTATTCTATTGGGTTGCCACTACATACTGCTAGATGTCACTAGTAGATTTTGAGACTCATCGGACGTCATCTTGATGATTGATGGTCCTTGAAGGATAGAATTGAAAATATTCTAATCCATCGAAAAGAGTTTCAATAATATTATGATGGAGATCACAATATATCTCACTACCAGATAGAATGGAACTTATGGGGTCATATATTAAAAGATTTAATCTTAAATTTGTCAATTAAGCTTATGAAGTTCCAATTGAGTTTGAATTTATTGAAATTCTATTAGGTTTATGAGAACCATACTAGCACACGGTTAAATCTAATTCTTCTCGAGATTTTGATTTGATCAAGTCTATAGCCTTGAACCTAACCTAAATCTATTTGGATTTAATTAGACTCTTAATTATGAACCCAAAAGGATTTGATTAAGTCAATTATTTGGTATAATTATTCTAATATTATCTCTTCTTTATCTCCTAATTATCTCTAAGTGTGTATATGAAAAATTTGGAAGATTGGATGGCACATCTTTTTTCTTTTGGTAAATATTGGATGCCATATCCTAGAAGGGCCCACCCCCTCTTATGTGTCATGATATGGAGGAGAGAGAATGGGGGCCACGCCCCATCTCTTTTGACTAGAGATTCCTTTGTGGATGTCTCTTGTACATGTTTTAAGGGGCTGATTATATACCATTTATATCTGATTTTAATTGACATAAATTAGATTAAAAAGGTAGAAGATTCTTATGAGATAATGATCTATCTTTTTAAGATAATTGGGTTCCTAATATATGTCAGGATAGTATCTATATAAAGGGAGGTCTATAAGGTTTCTTGATAATAGAATTTTCATCAAAAAAAAAATCTTTTCTTTCCCTCTCCATGCCTCCTCTCTTCCCTCTCTTTCTTTCCATGCCCAAAGGTTGGGTGCCTCTCTTCCACGTGCCCAAAAGTAGTATTGGAGACTTAGAGATTGTAGATCAAGGAGAAGAAGAAGAAGGTTGCTGATCAAGGAGTTGATATCATAGTGCAGATCAAAGAAGTTGATCAAAGTGTTCAAGGTTGAAGTTTTTTTGGAAAGAAGAATCTTCTACAAGGAGAAAGAAGTTTGAGATCGATCCTGATGGATATCTGTAGAGGTCGGATATGCGTGCGGCTCAACCTTCTACGAATCTGAGATCATTAGAAATGGTGAATATCTATCCGCGCCAAGGTAATGAGATCTGATCTCATAAGTATTTCTAAATTTTAGATTATTGATATATATTTTTTTCTGGACTTGGGTAGGTTTAGATTTGATATCTTGCATGTGGGGTTAAAGGGTTTAACCCATTTAATTTTTTGCTGCCTATTTTTAAAGTTTTGAAATCTACACATGCTGCTTCTCGATTTTCAAACTGTGGTATCAAAGCTACAGATTTTTAAAATACATATGATTTGATTTTTAGATTAGATCTAAAAGTATTAATGATTTAAAATTAATTTTATGCTGATATAAGATTATTCGGATATAGGGTTTACTCCCTATATTGCAAAGATTATCTTAGCATATGATTGATCGATTTTAAAAATTATTTTTAAAATAATTAAATCAAATATTTTAGATCTAAAAATTTGTATATGTGATATGTTTATTTTGAGTTTAGATCTAAAATTTAAATGATTAAAAATTTATATCAAACTGATATAAGGTTATCCTGGTATGGGATTTATCCCCTATATTGTAAAGGTTATCCTAATTTGATGTGAATCGATTTTTGAAAAGATATTTTTAAAATATTTTAATCATTATTTTTGATCTAATTTTATATATATTTGATATGTATAAATTTAATTTTAGATTTAAAATTAATGTGTATGTGATGCATATTTAATTTAGATCTGAAACTATATATATTTGATATATGAAACTAGATTTAGATCTGAAACAGTTTCAAGATCATAAATTATTAATTGCATGTAATGAAATATAATCTAAAAATTATTTTTATATTTAAAATTATGTTGTTGTATATGTGTATAGATTGAACAAATTTGGTCTAAGTGAACAAACTGCAATTAGGGTCTAATTGATTAGATCAGGTTAGAACCTATTTTTGATTTTGAGCTGTTGATTGAACCTAATCGACAGATGATTAGGATTAGATCAATGAGGCTCAAAGTCGACTTTAGTTGTAATTGATCGCATCGATTCACATTTTGATATGAGTTGATTGACTCAAGATCGAATTTGGCTTAATGGTTCAGGTCCGTTTCAATAGGTTAATCTAATCGATTCTAATTGACCAATTTGATGTCTAAGGTAAGTATTTAGATGGTGGTTATTTAATTAATTTCATTATCTGATTTGATCAATTTTGGTTGGTGTCTAAGAAAAGTAACGGAGGGACCCCCATGTATCTTAACTTATCTGGCCATCTTGGTTTGGGAATAGTATCCCAAAGCCAATCGTCATTCTGTTGACGGTTGTGCTCATTTTTGTATTTGTACATGAATTATGAATTAATAAAAAATATTTTAACATTTTTTATCACAAAATATTTTATCTTCTAATGAACTCCTATGTTGTGATGAAGTCCTTAGGACTATTTAGACTCGACAAAAGAGGATTTGTCGTTTAGTCCTTAAATCTGTTCGCGACCAAATGATACATTGTTACCAAGGACGATAATGTTTATCAAGCATAGGTCATTGTATGTCATATAGGTTGGTTGTCTTCTTAACCAATGAGTGTGGAGATACTGGTATGGCATACAGGTAAGATGTAAGGATACATCTGCACTGAACGTGACCGACTCCGGAGCTATTTCTGCTGTCAAGATTTGCTCCGATGGAATATGGATATAAATGTCCCTCCGACCTGAGACTGCCACGGTGACTTGCAAGCAACTCACTGTACTTAGGCACTGGACTACCTGAATTTCTAATTCAGTGACGGAAGGCTGCTGGGTGTAGTCAAGTACTTGACTTGTTGGTGCGTGTGTCAAGATGGGATTGACCACTCTAGTTTAGGAGCTGTGTACAGTCGTATTTCAATTTAGCAAAATCTTAGCTAGAATAATCTTTGTGAGGAGTCACAAGACTGTTTGAGTTGAGCACGATTCGGATGATCTAATCAGGGTTGACAGTTTAATCCTGAGTCGTCCTAAACATAGAGGTCAAAAGGATGAATTATACAGTAACCATATTCACGTAGGTTCTGAGTGTTGCGATTGTGACTTTCTGACCTATTCGATCATCGGGTACCATTGCTAGTTGGTCACTTCGATTAGTACAGAAATTGATTCCTGTGCTACCGACTTAGGTTCGAACCTACGGGGTCACACACATTAGAGGTTCCTATCTGATCTGATGGCTGATGAAGAGTCCTAATACTCGTGGACTATGAGTCCTACGTGTCTGAGACTCTATGATCGAGAATCAGGATTCTCTGATCATGAGTCCCACACATTTTGGGTACCGGGGTCAAGAGTCCCACTGGTTTGGGACTCTTCGATCAGGGTTACATATCGATGAATTCTGATGCCCGATTACCCATCGGATTTAGACTCAATATTTATGAGAGATTTAATTAGTGATTTGATCATTAATTAACTCAATTTGATTGAGTAATTATTTTTGGATCAAGTCCAATTGAATTGGATTCAGTTGGGTTTGACCCGATTAGGTTAAGAGTTGACCTAATCGTCGAGATGGTTTGGTCCCTGATTTGATCAGGGGTTGGGTTTAATCAATTTCTGATTTGATTAAGATTTTATTGAGCATAATTAAGCCTAATTAAGTGAGATTTAAATTAGTCTAATTGGGCCTAACTTATTTGGTTCAATTAGGTTGGTTTAAATAATGAAACTACCTTGACCCATTCTCCCTGTGCCACCTCACTTCTACTGCGCCCATTTGAATTCATGAGAAGAAAGTTCTCATGAATTTTTCCTCACGCAAAGCCCTCCTCATGCCCTATTTTAATGCACCAAATGAGTGGATAAGGATGATTGGTTGGCCATTCAAATTCAAAACAAAGTTTGAATTTGAATGAGCAACCAATCTTAGCGCCTTGACCTTATCCTCTTTTAGCGTCCCATTTATTACACGAGAAAATGTTTCTCATGAAATCACTCACGCACAAATTAAGCCACGCCCTCCTCTTCTCACACCCTTAGTGGATAGGGATAAATTGATTTCCATTTGAATTCAAAATTTAATTTGAATTCAAATGTGCAATTACTCATCTTTATCCTCTCACATGGATAAGACGTTTGACATTGTTTTAAAAGGAGGAGAAGAGTGGGGCGTGTGCAAGAAAAATTTTAGAGAGAAAATCTGGGCATGAGGAATCCTTGTGTGCAAGGTGAAGGTCTATATCCTTCTGAGAGAAAAAGAAAGAAAAGAAAAAAAAAGTGTGCGCAGGGTTTCAGTGAGTTCTTCAGGGTTTCAGCCTGGAGTTTGGGAAGTGAGAAGGTGAGCTACGAGTGTCGTAAGCCCACCAAATTTTAGGAAGATCTTCAACATTTTCTCAAGCATGTCTGCTGATGATCTGAAGTATCTAAAAAATCGACAGGCATCGATCGAAGGAGTTCGATCAGCATCGGCCGTCGAAAGGGCTCTACAATGAGCTAGCACTCGTGAGGAGTCGATCAGATCGAGAGCTTCATGTGGATGATCCACAGAGATCAGACATATTGTGTGGCTATATGATGATGATCAGACTCTCCCGATGGTGATCAGATTGCGGCGATCTACTATCCGCACAAAGATATTGTGTTCTGAACACATTACAATAAAGTGTTTACTGTTAAAATTTGAATTTCAAATTTAAATGCATTCATGCTATATATCATATTTAGATCCTAGTGTAGGATAAATTTTTATTAATTAATTAGATTAATTAATAATTTTCACTGTAAAATAGTGATTTTAAAAAAAATTTAAAATTACCATTTTACCCCTGCATTGAATTTTTTCCACAAATGGTATCAGAGCGGATTCTTAGATATGATATATATATTTGCATACGTAGATTAAGTTGCAATCTAAAAGTTTAAATTTGAAATTTAAAATTTAAATTTTGAAATTTGAATTTTGAAAGTTGTTTGAAATTCAAAATTCAAAAATTTGAAATTCAAAGTTTGAAATTTGAATTTTGAAATTTGAAATTCGAAATTCAAAATTCAAAATTCAAAAATTTAAAATTCAAAATTTAAAATTTAAAATTTGATTGAAATTTTAAATTTTAAATTTTAAATTTAAAATTCAAAATTTAAAATTCAAAATTTGAAATTCAAAATTTTGAAATTTAAAATTTGCTTGAAATTTGAAATTCAAAATTTAAAATTTAAAATTTGAAATTTAAAATTTGAAATTTAAAATTTAAAATTTAAAATTGATATATTTAGATATACTTGATCCAAGTAGCAAGTAATCAAATTGGGTTGGTTGTCATGGCCGTTCGGTCATAGGAGAAAAGTAGGGTTTAAAGGTCCTCTCTTTCCATTCGATGGGGTCTCCTATGGCGGTAGGGGTGCCGATACGATTATATCCCATGCAGATGAAGCAGTGAAAGGAATATTCATGATTTATTTTGATTGAGTTATTTTCTGTTATGTAATTAGCAATAGGATTGCTATTTATGAAATGTGCTGATATATTTGTGTAATAAGTAAACATATTTGATGAACAGAAAATAAAACTTTTCAAATTTAAAAATTATTTTTAAAATACCAAACCCTGACCCATCAGCCCAAATACTTAATTAAAAGAATTAAGTGTTATCTAGTAGGTCTAGAATTATGAATTAAGACCTAAGACAATTACATAAACTTGTGGGTCAATGGGTTAGATGGATTAGGTCCATAATTGGGTTAGACCTAAGGTTAGCTTAAAGAAATGGACTAAATTAGAGTAATTGGTCAAATCTAATCAAAAGTTGAATTAGATTAGGTCAAGGATACTCTAGACTCAACTCCAATAGTTGTAGTTGAATGGGTCCATGTCTTTAACTAGACCAAGATGGACTTAATTCATGGCTACGTAGTGGAACCCTATTTACTAAGTTGATCAAATTAAAACTAATGAACCGGTTGGTATCTAAGGTAAGTTTGGCAGTTTGACCAGTGGTTTTTAAGCGGGAGCTACTTGCAGTGATTCGATCTCTGACGAGTCAATGGCTTATCCCCACCACTGATCTCACTTACCTGGCCAACCTGGTGAATTAGGTTTTGATTAGATTACTTGGTGATTAGGGCTCACCCATGTCATTAGGTCAATCAGTTTGACTGATTTAGGTGCTCCTAATGCCAGCTTTAAGTAAATTATTTTTAATCTGACTTGGTGAAGTCAGTGGGAGGATTGAAATTGGCTGGATATTTTTTTCTCATCTATTCTTTAATAAAATCCTCAAAAAAAAAAAATATTAGGTCCTAAAAATGATTAAGTTATATTGATAACTAAGTCATGGCCTCCAATTAAGTGAGTGATAATGAGTCCATTAGTTTAATAATCATTGGAGGCCCAAAGGCCTGGTGCTTATTGACTAATGAAATTATCATTCATAGTATGATAATTTGATTTGAGTCTTTCTGATGGTGGTTAGGTTGGCCGACCAAAGTCGGGCTTGATCATTTATTGGTCCGATTCACCAAATCAAATCATGTTAATGGTTGGACCTAACCAGATTTTTTCAGTGAGGCCAAAGCCTACTGATTAGGTTCTGGGGCAAAATTAATTACTAGAAGTTGTTTAGAGAAATAACTGGTTATGAACCTACCCATAGATGCACATGGGTTGACCAACCAAAGTTGGGCTCGTGTGTAGTCTGTGTGGATTCTAGTACCCACTAAGAAATTAAAGTAATTCCTCGAATTGGAGGTTGAGGCTATCAATTCGTAAAAATACTGGGAGAAACTTTAGACTAAAGTCCAAATCTTTTGTATTAATAATTTATGTACTAATATAGGTCTGATTTTCCTTTATGCAGCTATGGCCACTACCCTATCGCTCCGATCATTATTAGATAATGACAAGCTCATGTGATCTAATTTCGATAGCTGGTATTGAAAATTAAACATCATCCTTGAGCATGAGCGGATCCTTTATGTAGTAACGGATCCGGCACCTGAGGAGCCAGCCCTGAACACTAGAGGGACGGTCCGAGACACTTACCAAAAGTGGCTCAATGACCGCACCAACGTCCGGTGCATAATGCTGGCGGCAATGAATGATGAGTTCAGTCGCAGGTTCGAGAACGCCCAGCCACAGGAGATGCTTAAAATGTTGAATGACTCTTTTGGCACGCCTGACGACGTTGAAAGGCACAAAACTAGTTGTGCCATTTTCAATGCTCAGATGAGGGATGGAGCCTCAGTCACTGATCATGTACTGTACATGATCGAAATGATTGAGCGCCTAAGTAAACTGGGTTTTCCTCTGTACGAGCAGCTCGGTAAGGATGCGATCCTTAATTCTCTGCCCAAGTCCTTCCTTCCCTTCTTTATTTTCGAATGACAAAGCCTGCAGTGAACTACCATGGTTTGTTGGGGTTGCTGCAGAACTTTGAGAAGGATCACCAGCTCTATAAGGAGTCGGTGAATGTTGTGGGAGGGTCTTCTTCTGGTCGTCGACCCTTTAAGAAAGGGAAGAAGAACAAGAAGAAGAAGAATAAGAAGGTGCAACTGCATGCTGGGACGTCTGCACAGGGTCAGACCAAGAAGCGCAAGCCCGATCAGAGCCAGGCGGAGTGCTTCTTTTGCAAGAAATAGGGGCACTGGAAGAGGAACTGTCCTCTATACATTGCCTCACTGGATCCGAACAGGCCAAAGAAGAAGCAAGGTACTTATATGATAACACCTTGCAACTTTTCCATTTGTGATATTACTGCCTGGGTATTGGATACTGGAAGCCCTTATCATATTTGTAATTTGATGCAGGGTCTGCAGGTCAGTAGGAGATTTGATGAAGGTGAGAGGTTCCTGAACATTGGAGATGGAAGCAAAGTTCCAGTTCTAGCATTAGGAATCATGAACCTTGTAATCAATTCTCGAAATATAATTCTGAATGAATGTCACTATTGTCCAAGCTTTTTATTAAATATTATTTCTGTAGGCCTTTTGGCCATGAATGGTTATCAATTTTTAATAAAAAGAAATGTTTGCAATATCATTTTGAATGGTGTTACAATGTTTATTGGATAACTTTATAATAGAATTTACTTTCTATCACAACCTGTTAATGTGGTTCAAACCTCCGGTAAACGCCCTAGAATAGATAATGTGTCAGAAGTCTACCTTTGGCACTGTAGGCTAGGTCATATCAATAAGAACAGGATAAACAGGTTGGCTCAAGAAGAAATTCTTGAAGTAGGTGATTGTGAATCACTTCCAACCTGTGAGTCCTGTCTTCTTGGTAAAATGACCAAGTCACCTTTTACTGGAAAAGGTGAGCGAGCCAGTGAACTCTTGGGTCTAGTACATTCTGATGTATGTGGACCTATGAGCACAAGTGCAAGAGGTGGATATTTTTACTTCATAACCTTCACAGACGACCTATCGAGGTATGGGTATGTCTATGAAGCATAGGTCGGAGTCGTTTGAAATGTTCAAATTATTCTAAAATGAGGTAGAAAAATAAACTGGGAAGTGTATTAAAACTTTTCGATCTGATCGAGGAGGTGAATACCTTTCCAATGAGTTTCTGACATATCTTGGGAAGAATGAGATTCTCTCTCAATGGACTCCTCTTGGAACACCACAGCATAATGGTGTATCTGAAAGGAGGAATCGGATCTTGTTGGACATGGTTCGATCCATGATGGGGTTTGCTGGTCTGTCGATCTTTCTCTGGGGATATGCGCTCGAATCGGCTTGTTACCTTCTAAATAGAGTTCTGAGTAAGTCTGTAACCAAAATGCCATATGAGATATGGATAGGACGTAAGCCAGCACTCTCACACCTTAGGGTTTGGGGGTGTCTGACTTATGTTAAACATTTAATTACGGACAAGCTAGGACCTAGGTCTGACACGTGTTATTTTATAGGATACCCAAAAGAGACCAAAGGGTATTATTTCTATCTGACTGATGAGCAAAAAGTGTTTGTCAGCCTTAAGGCAATCTTTTTGAAAAAAGAGTTCCTTGGTGAAGGGTTGTTGCCTCTAAGGTCGAACTTGATGAAGTTTGACAGGTGGAAAAACCAACACAAGTTGCTGAACCTGAATTGAATTTGATTAGATTAGATCTGGAGCCCATTGTTCAAGCACCCTTAAGGCGATCTGATAGAGTACCATGTCAACCAGACAGATACTATGGTTTCTTGATCCGGGATGACGATCCTATCAAACTTGATGAAAACGATGAGGATCCGATCACCTACATGGATGCAATGCAGAGATCCGACTCTGAGAAATGGCTAGAGGCCATGAAATCCGAAATGGAGTCCATGAAGGTCAACGATGTGTGGACATTGGTTGATCCATCTATAGGGTGTAAGTGGGTCTTCAAAAGGAAGAGGGGCGCAGATGGAAAGGTGGAAACCTATAAAGCCCGTCTGGTTGCCAAAGGATATCGTCAATGTTATGGTATGGACTATGACAAGATATTTTCTCCTGTGGCAATGCTTAAATCCATTCGGATTATGCTTGCGATAGCTGCCCATCTGGACTATGAAATCTGGCAGATGGATGTGAAGACAGCTTTCCTAAATGGAGAGCTGGATGAAGAGGTGTATATGATACAACCTGAAGGATTCACATCCACTGATGAGTCTAAGGTGTGCAGACTACAGAGATCCATTTATGGACTTAAGCAGGCATCCCGGAGTTGGAACATATGTTTTGATAGGACGATCAAGACGTATGGCTTCGTTAAGAACGGAGAAGAGCCCTGCATTTATAAGTGGGCTAATGGTCCAGTAGTGGTATTTCTTATATTGTATGTGGATGATATTTTCTTAATCGAAAATGATGTCTCTGCATTACAGAGAATAAAGATTTGGCTGTCGTCACAGTTCTTCATGAAGGATTTGGGAGAAGCTTCCTACATCCTAGGGATGAGGATTTATAGGGATAGATCTAAAAGGTTACTTGGTTTATCCCAGTCTACGTACATAGATACTATGCTGAAGAAGTTCAGCATGGAGAATTTCAAGAAAGGCTATCTATCGATAGGCCATGAAATTTCTCTCTCGAAGAGGGATTGTCCGACAACACCTCAAGAGAGAGAGTGTATGGGTAGGATTCCATATACTTCGACAGTGGGATCTATCATGTATGTCATGACATATACACGACTAGATGTGGCATACTCACTAGGGGTAGTGAGTAGATACCAATCTGATCCAGGGAAGAATCACTGGAAGGTTGTTAAAACCATCCTGAAGTATTTAAGAAATACTAAGGACCAGTGGCTTGTTTATGGTGAATCAGACTTGAGACTTATAGGGTTTACAGACTCTAGTTTTCAGTCTGATCACGATGACAGCAAAAGTGTGTTGGGATTTATTTTTACCCTTAATGGTGGGGCTATCTGCTGGAAGAATTCCAAGCAACACAGTGGCTGATTCAGTTTGTGAGGCAGAGTATGTCGCTGCATCAGATGCTGCCAAAGAAGCGGTGTGGCTGAGAAAATTCATCATCGAGCTCGGAGTAGCACCCTCCCTTGTTGGTCCAGTTCTGCTCTACTGTGACAGCTCTGGAGCCATTGCTCAGGCGAAGGAACCCAAGGCACACTAGCGGACGAAGCATATTCTGCACCGCTACCATCTCATCCAAAAAATTATGGATCGAGGTGACGTCGACCTTCTGAAGATCGACAGAAAGGAGAACTTGGCCGACCCATTCACTAAAGCCATTACGGTGAAGGAGTTCGACGACTACAAGTCAAAGATGGATATTAGATACTGCACTGATTGGCTTTAGACCAAGTGGGAGATTGTTGGGAATAGTGTCCCAAAGCCAATCGTCAGTCTGTTGACTGTTGTGCTCATTTTTGTATATGTACATGAATTATGAATTAATAAAAATTATTTTGATATTTTTCATCATAAAATATTTCATCTTCTAATGAACTCCTATGTTGTGATGATGTCCTTAGGACTATTTAGACTCGACAAAGGAGAATTTTTCATTTAGTCCTTAAATTTGTTCGCGACCAAATGATACGTTGTTACCAAGGACAACAACGTTTATCAAGCATAGGTCGTTGTGTGCCATATAGGTTGGTTGTCCTCTTAACCAATGAGTGTGGAGACACTGGTATGGCATACAGGTAAGATATAAGGGTATATCTGCACTGAATGTGACCGACTCCGGAGCTATTTTTGCTGTCAAAATTTGCTCCGATGGAATATGGGTATAAATGTCCCTCCGATCTGAGACTGCCACAGTGACTTGCAAGCAACTCACTGCACTTAGGCACTGGACTATTTGAATTTCTAATTCAGTGACGGAAGGCTGCTGGATGTAGTCAAGTACTTGACTTGTCGGTGCGTGTGTCAAGATGGAATTGACCACTCCAGTTTAGGAGCTGTGTACAGTCGTGTTTCAATTTAGCAAAATCTTGGCCAGGGTAGTCTTTGTGAGGAGTCACAGGACTGTTTGAGTTGAGCACGATTCGGATGATCTAATCAGGGTTGACAGTTTAATCCTGAGTCATCCTAAACACAGAGGTCAAAAGGATGAATTATACAGTAACCATATTCACATAGGTTTTGAGTATTGCGATTGCAACTTTTTGACCTATCCGATCATCGGGTACCATTGCTAGATGGTCACTTCGATTAGTACTGAAATTGATTCCTGTGCTACCGGCTTAGGTTCGAACCTGCAGAGTCACACACATTAGAAGTTTCTATCTGATCTGATGGCTGATGAAGAGTCATAATGCTCGTGGACTATGAGTCCTACGTGTCTGGGACTCTTTGATCATGAGTCCCACACATTTTGGGTACTGGGGTCAAGAGTCCCACTGGTTTGGAACTCTTCGATCTGGGTTACATATCGATGAATTCTGATGCCCGATTATCCATCGAATTTGGACTCAATATTTATGAGAGGTTTAATTAGTGATTTAATCACTAATTAACTCAATTTGATTGAGTAATTATTTTTGGATCAAGTCCAATTGAATTGGATTCAGTTGGGTTTGACCCGATTAGGTTAAGAGTTGACCTAATCGTCGAGATGGTTTGGTCCCTGATTTGATCAGGGGTTGGGCTTAATCAATTTCTGATTTGATTAGAATTTTATTGAGCCTAATTAAGCCTAATTAAGTTGGATTTAAATTAGTCTAATTGGGCCTAACTTATTTGGTTCAATTAGGTTGGTTTAAATAATGAAATGCAGGTGTTTTCTGACGTTGATCATTCTTGGCTAGTTATAGTGGTTCGATTACATCGAGAAGGTACAATAACTCTATTGATATTTGATATCTCAGGATAGAGATGGGGTTGGATCCAATAACTATTAGATGAGGGTCTCAATGATGGCTTTGCATCCACTGGTGAATGATAGGTCTGATTTAACTAAGGAATGTACCAATAACTGTTAGGTAAGGCTACAAGACTTAGAGACTAAGCCCACTGTATCTTGTTTAGAGAAGCAATGGATAAAATGTTGTTCACTTATTAATCTGTGCTCATCAATAATTGTTAGGTGAGGTATATATAGATTAATGGGACCGTAGTACCCACTTAAAATTGATCGCATATAGGTTTTCGTTTCTCCATCCGAAGAGTGTGGAAGATTCAAGAAAATAATAGGAGCTTTTATTTATTTTTAAAGTCTCTAGAACAAATAATTTTATAAGTATAAAATCTAACTAGAAATTATTCTCTCTACAGATAATCATGTCGAGTTCAAACCTTTTAGCCCAAATCCTCGATACAAATAGGTTGATCGGCATCAATTACAAAGACTGGCTCCAAAATCTAAGAATTATTCTTAATTTCAAAAAGCTTACCTATGTCCTTGATCAGGAAGCGCCTCTGTTACCTGCTCGTCCATCTGCTGATCAATGAGCTGCACTTGAGAAGTGGATGGATGAAGATAACAAGGTGAAGTACTATATCTTAGCATCCATATCCAATGATCTTCAGCAACAGCATAAAGATATGAGGACTGTTAGGAGATACTGGTTCACCTGCAAGAGTTGTATGGTGAATAGAGTCGCATGGCTCGCTTTGAGGTCTCCGAAAGACTTTTCAGAGCGAAGATGCATGATGGATAATCCATCAATGATCATTGTTTGACAATGATCAAGGATATAGAGGAGCTTCAAAAGCTCCAAATGAACATGGACAAGGAACTGCAGATGGATCTGATCTTCTAATCTTTTTCTGATTCATATGGGCAGTTCATCATGAACTACCATATGAATAAGATTGATGCTACTTTGCCAGAGTTATTGAATATGCTGGTGACTGCAGAGGGCACATTGAAAAGTTTAAGGGACACAGTTCTAGCTGTGGAGTGGGCTTCCTCCAAAAAAAATCTTCTTTCAAGAAGAAGAAAAAGCCCATGAAGAAGTAGAAAAATGAGGCCAGACCCAAGAAGCCGGTTCCTAAGAAGGCCGATGACAAGAAAAAGTGTTTCCATTACAACGTCGAAGGCCACTAGAGAAGGAACTATTCGGCCTACCTGGTGACTGTCAAGAGCAAGAAGAAGGATGGGCCTTCTGAAGGTATATCTGAGTTGCTCGTTATTGAAACTAATCTAATGATTTTCTCTTCTTCTAGTTGGGTTCTTGATTCTGGTTTAAGTACTCATTTGTGCACTTCAATGCAGGGTCTTGAAGAAGTTAGGAGACTGAGAGAAAGCAAGATCACTCTTTGGGTCGGCAATAGAGCAAGGGTTGCTGCTGTTGCCGTCAGGACCTACCCTCTGTGATTATCATTAGGATTTAGTTTGCTTTTGAAAGACTGTTACTATGTACCTGTGCCAGTAGAAAATTTATTTCTATCTTTGTGCCGGCACAGTATAATTATAATTTTTATTTCAATAAAGATATGTGTTCTATTTATTTTGAAAATAGACTTGTGGCATGTGCTTTCTTGATTGATGGTTTTTACCATTTGCATACGAATGCAAGTATAAACATTAATGAGCAATTAGTGAATGCCATAGGATTTAAGAGATCTAGAAATAGGATCAGTCAAAAGTATTTGTGACACCTTAGGTTAGACCATATTGGAGAGGACAGACTCAACAAACTAGATAAAAATAGTCTTCTTGGACTATTGACTTTCGAGTCTTATTTAGTCTGTAAATCGTGTCTTCAAAAAAAATGGTCAAGCTATCCTTTGTGGGACAAGGAGAAAGGGTCACTGATATATTAGCCTTGGTACACACTGTTGTGTGTGGTCTATTTGATGTACAAGCCAGAGGTGGCTATATCTACTTCATAATCTTTATCGATGATTATTCATGATATGGGTTTGTGTATCTGATGCACCAAAAGTCTGAAGCCTTTGAAAAGTTCATAGAGTTCAGACATAGAGTAGAAAAACAGACTAAAAAATTTATAAAAGTTTTTCGATCAGATCGAGGAGATGAATATCTTAGTGAAAAATTTCGGACCTATCTCAAAGATAATGGCATAGTCTCACAGTGGACACCTTTAGGGACACCTCAGCTCAATAGAATATTTGAAAGAAAGAAGCAGACCCTATTAGATATGGTTCGGTCCATGATGAGCTTCACAGATCTTTCTGACTTTCTTTGGAGACATAACTTGCTTACTGTGATTCATCTTTTGAATCGAATTTTCTCTAAATCTGTTTCTACCACACCATATGAGTTATGGTATGGTAAGAAGTCATCTCTTGGGTACCTCAAGATTTGGAGATGTTCGGACCATGTGAAGCGACAGTAGATGGACATGTTAGAGGCTAGGTCCTTTAGGGCTCGTTTTATTGGATATCCCATGAAAATCATGGGATACTACTTCTATTTTTTCGAGGATCACAATGTGATTGTGAGCCATCATGCTGTCTTCTTGGAAAAAGAGTTTATCCAAGATGGAGGCAGTGGGACTCGAAGAGAAAGTCTCTAAAGAGCATCGAGTCCAAAAATTTGAACTCAGTAATGAGCCAGTAGATGTGATACCTCCTCCACCTCGTAAATCAAGTAGGATCTCCCATTCTCCTAAAAGGTACTTAAGTATTTTTATAGAGGATTTAGAGAAAATATTCTTTATGAGAGATAGGGACATTAGGAATGATCCCAAAACCTACGATGAGGCAATATTAGATGTAGACTCTAAGAAATGGATGGAAGCAATGAACTCAGAAATTGACTTTATGCATTCCAACCAGGTTTGGTCCTTAGTAGATCCACTTGAAGGTATTGTACTTATTGGGTGTAAATGGATTTACAAAAAGAAGATTGGGTCGGATGGTAAGGTAGAGACCTATAAGGAAAGGCCAGTCGTGAAAGGTTATAGTCAACGCGAAGGCATCAACTATTATGAAATCTTTTCGTCTATAGCTATGCTGAAATCCATCCATACTCTGCTTGCCATAGCAGTATTTTATGATTATGAAATCTGACAGATGGATGTAAAAACTACCTTCCTAAATGGATATCTTGAAAAAAATATCTATATGGAGCAGTCTCTGAATTTCACATCTAATGATAGTGATCACAAAGTTTGCAAGCTGCAAAGATCCATATATGGACTCAAGCAAGCATCTCAGAGTTGGAACACTCACTTCAATGATGTGATCAAAATATTTGATTTCATAAAAAATGAGGAGCCGTGTGTGTACAAAAAGTTCAGTGAGAGCGCTGTCACATTCCTTGTATTGTACGTGGATGACATCCTTCTGATTGATAATGATATTCTCATACTGACGTCGGTTAAAGTATGGTTGTCGAAAGAGTTCGCCATGAAATACCTAGGAGAAGCTTCCTACATTCTTGGTATAAAGGTCTATAGAGATAGATCTAAGAGAATGATAGGACTCTCACAGCATATGTACATAGAAGAGGTGCTGAAGAGGTTCAGCATGAAAAACTCTAAGAGGAATCTTTTACCCCTTAGACATGGCATTCATCTCTCCAAGAAGATGTATCCTAACACACCTGAGGAGATCCAGTGCGTGAGCAAGATTCTTTATGCTTCAGCAATAGGGAGTCTCATGTATGTCATATTATGTACATACCTTGATATAGCACTTGCCGTGAGTGTCATGAGTAGATATCAGGCGAATGTAGGTGAAGAATACTGGATTGCTGTTAAAAATATTTTTAAGTACTTGAGGAAGACTAAGGATTTGATATTGAACTTTGATGGAGGATTGGAGCTAAAAGTCGAGGGATACACTGATTTAGACTTTATGACTGATGTCGATGATAGAAAGTCTACATCGGGATGTATCTTCTTGTATAATAGTGGTGCAGTTAGTTGAAAAAATTTCAAATAATCAATCATTGTAGATTCGACTATGGAAGCCAAGTACATCGTCATCTCTGAAGTTGCTAAAAAAATCTTTTGGTTCAAGAAGTTCGTTGTGAAGTTGGGTGTGATGCCATCAGATGCCATTGTACTGCACTATGATAATAATGGCTTCATAGCCCTTGCTAAGGAGCCTAGGTCTCATCAGAAGTCCAAGCACATAGAGCGATGGTTTCACATCATATACGAATACCTCGAGAAGAAGTTCATCGAGTTGTAGAGAGTCGACTCCACGTTGAATGTGACAGATCCACTGATCAAGCCTCTCATCCAGTAGAAGATTGAAGCTCACCTTGAGAAGATGGGTCTTAGGTATATGGTCAATTGGCTTTAAGTCAAGTAGGAGTTTGTTAGATTTATATCCTAGAAGTCAATTATTGGCTGACACATTATGTATTTTCAGGACTTAAACTTATACTTGTAATCTTTTTATGATCAATAAAGAATTTTTTTATTCCAATCATGTATATGTGTCCATGATTTGTCCTAAAAATTAACAAAGATGATTTTTATATATTCTTAAAGAGTTAAGAATTTGAGATATATATTAATTAGTGATTAATTTTTAAATACTTCCGATCAAAAGATCATCACGGAGGATCGTGATCAATCTATTTGAGATCGGTGCATGGTTCACCTCCCTTGTGGATAGATGAGTCTTAGGTCTACGGTGTAGAGACACTAGGATGAAGGTATGGATGGTTGTTAGAGAACAACTTGTACTAAGCATGACCAACACGAGAAGCACATGGATGTCTACTCACTCGTCAGTGATCTTTTCGATGCTGCAGTGGTGTGAGTGATCCTTTGACCTGTGGTGTCATTGGCTATTCGTAGTGAGACTACTGGGTTTGACTGCACGTTCTCTTGATCCCTTGCCATTCGGATCTTTACTGTATATGTTGGCTTCAATAGATTTAGGTTTGCTGTTTGAAGTAGGATTATCTTAGATAGAATCTATCGACCTTGATAGAAAAGAAGAAGTCCTATGTGATTTGTGAGATTGAGTTCAGAAAGTCTTTGGCCAAAGCAAGTGTGAATATTAGAAAAAAGTTTCTACAAGATTCACAAATGAACTCCAGTCGAGCCAATCTAGCATGTGACTGACGATGGGGTCTGACAAATTCTCCATAAGCTCCATCAAGTCAAAACTCATTATAGAAAGACTGAATCATACGATAATTGCACCTAAAGATTCGTACTTTCATTCTACTAGATTGACACTGCATACTGCTAGATGTCACTAATGGATTGTGAGACTCATCGGGCGTCATCTTGATGATCGACGACCCTCGAAGGGTAGAATTAAAAATATTTCAATCCATCGAAAAGAGTTTCGATGATATTGTAATAAAGATCATAATATATCTCACTATCAGATAGAATGGAATCTATGGGGTCACGCATTAAGGGATTTAATCTCGAATTTATCAATTAGACTTATGAAGTTCTAATTGGATTAGGATTTATTTAAGTCTTATTAGGTTTATGAGAACCATACTAGCACACAATTAAACCTAATTCTTCTCAGAACTTTGATTTGATCAAGTCTATAGCTTTGAACCTAATCTAAATCTATTTGGATTTAATTGGACTCTTAATTGTGAGCCCAAGAAGATTTGATTAAGTCAATTAGTTGGCATAATTATCTTAATATTATCTCTTTTTTGTCTCCTAATTATCTTTAAGCGTGCATATGGAATAGTTGGAAGATTGGATGGTGCATCCTTTTTTTTGATAAATATTGGGCGCCATATCCTAGAGGGGCCCACCCCCTCTTATGTATCATGGCTTGGAGGAGAGAGAGTGGGGGCCATGCCCCATCTCTTTTGGCTAGAGATCCCTTTATGGGGCGCTAAGAGTTGGTACCCCAACTACCTGACAAGTATTCCATAGATGCCTCTTGTACATGCTTTAAGGGGCTGATTATATATCATTTATATCTAATTTTAATTGACATAAATCAGATTAAAAAGGTAGAAAATTCTTATGAGATAAGGATCTACTTTTTTAAGATAATTGGGTTCCTAATATATGTCAGGATAGTATCTATATAAAGGGAGGTCTCTAAGGTTTCTTGATAATAGAATTTTCATCAAAAAAAAATTCCTCTCTCTCCCTCTCCACACCTTCTCTCCTCCCTCTCTTCCTTTTCACACCTAAAGGTTGGGTGCCTCTCTTCCACACACCTAAAAGTAGTTTTGGAGACTTAGAGATTGTAGATCAAGGAGAAGAAGAAGAAGGCTGTTGATTAAGGAGTTGATCTCGCAATGTAGATCAAAGAAGTTGATCAAAGTGTTCAAGATTGAAGTTCTTCTTGAAAAGAAGAATCTTCTACGAGGAGAAAGAAGTTTGAGATCGATCTTGATGGATATCTGTAGAGGCCGAACACGTGTGCAGCTCAACTTTCTACGAATCTGAGATTATTAGAAGCGGTGAATATCTACCTGCACCAAGGTAATGAGATATGATCTCATAAATATTTTTAAATTCTAGATTATTGATATGTATTTTCTCCTGAGCTTGGGTAGGTTTAGATTTGATATCTTGTATGTGGGATTAAAGGGTTTAACCCATTTAATTTTTCGCTGTCTGTTTTCAAAATTTTGAAACCTACACATGCTGCCTACCCAATTTTCTAACACATATTACTAAAATGCTTGCAAGCAATCCGACCCCTCGGATCAACCATAATGCTCATATATATTTCTATATCAAAGCATAGACTCTTTCTAAGAATACTTCATAATTCGGTACCTCCACATTAATTTTGAAATTTTATCCCTTTGATACATAATCAAAGATTTCATCTCTCCTTGATCAAAATCAATATGATTATCATATCAAATGCTTTCTATTGCACTTAAGATTAAGATATAGATTAATAAGATCAGCACTAATTAAGTGACCAAGACTTTGAGATTGAGATAAATACTTATTTATTTAAAATTGAGTTGGGATCAATTGGATGCAAAAATCTTACAGCAAAATTGATTAACAAAATAAATTATTTTTTGAATAAAGCTTGAAATGAATTCGGTACAAATACTATTATGAAGTTTAAATCCCACAAAAGGTAATGACCTTTCTTGACTAAAATCAAATAATCAGATGATTTTGAAGGTGATCATGATAATATAGTAATGACTTTAGGCAATAATAATCCATCATAATTATAAAAATGATCTCAAAATTGAATTATAAAAATTAAATTGAGTAGATGAAGTTTGATATCATGATTCCTATATCCAATGACAGAGCCTGATACCAAATGTTGGGAGGGCAAAGGAATAATTTATTAATAATTTTTTAAATAAAATATTTTATATTAAATAATAAAATAAAAATATGTATCCAAAAATATTATAAAAATCTCAATAAATATTTAATTTTATATATAAATAAAGATAAGTAAAAAATATTATCTTATGCCATCTGTAAAATGATTTTGATTGTGTAAAAATCTCAATAATCTCTTTCACATTAAAGGTTGAAGAATAAATAAAAGATTAAAGAATAAATAAACAACTATTTTTTTTAAAAAATTATTATTTTAAATAAAAAAATTAATATATAAATTAATAATATGATCTTTTTCTAAATTGATGGATTCATAATGTGTGTAAGGCTAAAATATTAGGAGGGCCATTATATATATAAATATATAGGTAATAAGTATTTTAAATTTTTTTTGAGGGGATGGCTCCCTCGGTCTCTCTTACACTCCGCCACTACCTATATCAGAGTTGAGATCATAGGGAGAAAATAAATCATATTAGATTTATTTAAATACTTGATAAATAGATCAAATTTAATTAACAATCAACTAATCTTAGATATAAGATGGTCAAAATTTTTCTTAGCATAATAAATATAGTCACATCATGACTAGCTTAAGAATTTATAGTACTCCTATTCTTTTTATGAATACAAGCCTCTTTTATCAAAAAATTATATCTTCCATTATAATACATTTCGAACCACAATTAATTTTAAATATCTCAAACCACCATATTTTCATTTTGCAACTCTGATTAACATTCTTCAAAATTTCTTAATAATTTCAAATTAAAATTCTATAAAATTTGAATAAAAATTTTGTTGTCTAAGTATATTGGATTATAATTATCTTACAAGATAATTGCCTTGTTTGCACCATTGTATGATTAACATATTAACTTCTAAATTTGATTTGAGTCAAGACAACTCTGGATTACTTGGACAATTCAAATTAATCTCTCTCTTTTGAGAAAATCAACTTTTGACTTATGATCTTGTAAATTACTAGAGCATCGTAACTAGAGAGCCAAATCAACTTTAAAAGATCCGCTTAAAACATTATGTAAAAGAGATTATTCTCGATAACTATTAATAAAATGCTCTTCCATTACTTAGATCTTATCATGATTATAGAAGTCTTCCTTGCTTGCGATATCCTTAAGTAATCATTCAATTATCTTTTTTTTATTCTCTTTATCAACAAAATAACTATAATCTTCTAATTCAAAATAACTTTCAATAATCTCAAGATTGCTATGGCATTCTATAATTATATCAAGATTAAGTTTCCAAAATAAATCTAATGCTAACAAAACATAATACAACCATTCTATATTACTCAAAATATACCTCTATATATTCATTGTCTAGTCACGACAATATTCTTCTGAGAACTAAGCTTGGTACGTTAAATGAAAATTTTAACAATACAAATCTTCTATACCATTCAAAGTAAAGTCCAAAAAAACTCAATTTATATCCGCAAAATAATGTCAAACATTATGAAACTATTCATTAGATTTTTACTATAAGTAATTATTTTCAAATATTCAATCAAAACTCTAATTCTGTCCCACTCTCACTAATCTACATTCTCATGATCTTTAACCTAAGCTCTAATACTATTCTATCATACTTCGAACCTAGCAATTGGATCAGACACATGATGGTTGCATACTCCTTGAGACAAGGTCCTAAGGAATATGCAAGATCTGCCTTCACATTCAAAAATATTATATCAAATCAACAGATTAGGTTCACAAAAAAGATTGAGTTGCTCTCTTTCTTCCTCCCTCTCTTTCCCCTTTTCTTTCTCTCTCTCTCTCTTCCTATCTCTTTCTTATTTTTCTCTCTATTTCTGTCTTTCTTTTTTTCTTTCTTAGCTAAACTTAAGACTCTTAGGGGCTTCCTAAGGGTCAATAGGATGGTGGGAGGCCGGCTATGATGCGATCAAAGTGACCGACGGTGGTGGCACAGCGATGTCTAGAGTCGGTGGTCGACTAGTGGCAACAAGAGATCTGAGAAAAAAGAAGAAAATGGTTACTTCCCCCCCAATGCCATGGCAATGATATTTAGGGCCGAAAGGAAAAGAGAGAGAAAGAGGCTTGTCAGAGATGGTGGTGACAGCATGGCTCGGTCGGTAGGGTGGAATTAGGTGGATCTCACATCTGAAGACTTTTCAAAACAGAGCAATGATGGTTCAAAGAGGAAGGGCCGGATTTTAGGGAGGTGATGACGCTCGACAAGGTGGCACGATGGCTGCCATAGACAAGAAAGAAGGAAAAGGGAGGCAGTGGAGGATTCGATGATGGGTTTGATTAGGAGGTGATGGGTTTAAATAGAAAAGGATGGGAAGAAAATAGATTCAATTTGTCCATGGATAAAGTCGGCTTTTAGCAGCATAATCAATCCAACAACCCACCTCTTCCAACATATGGCTCTATTAGGTTGCCCCTTATGGCCTTATCTTCTTTGATGGTTGAAGATTGGGTAGGAGATTAGGTTCTCCTATTCTGAATTTTTTTCTGAAACATTGCAGTGAAGTCAGCAAATCCAGTTGACTTCATAATGAACCAGATCCAATTGGACTGGTTGTCACACCTGATTTGCTACATCCCATCTAATCTTCTCCTTCTCTTCCTTCTGACTTTTTCTTTTCAAATATCTTTGTGATTATTTTTTTGAAAGTTGAAAGGATCTCTATCAACTTCCTCCACGGTCATGCTTGCAGGTAAAGGATCTCGGTTGTATCTTGGAGTGATTTTTCTAAATTTTTCTATATAAGGGATAGGAATACGCTTTAGGACAATATCCAACATGATTCTAGATTTGATTTATTAATTTTCTTAATATTTTTGAAGTCATTTATAATTTTTTTACAACAAAATTTTGTTAATTTTGTTTAGTCTTTTAAATCACATCAATAATTCTTTAAGCCCTATTTCAACATACTGTGTATTTCATTAACATGCTTGATCATGGCTCGCATACGGCGTTGGCCATTGGCAGGTTGATGCGAGGTGCTGGTTTGGTGGAGCAACAATAGGGGGATGTTTGGTTAGAGGAGTCGGAGGCTATAATAGGAATGGAAATAGATAACTCCCATTCCAACTATTTGACTGAGGGGAGTCGCATTCCGATTACAATTCTGGGACAGAATGAGAATGGTCCAATGCCGACTATTTTTTAAGGATTCAACTCTCTATTCTGATTTCGATTCTAATCTCCAACCAAATGCTGACCATTTTAACTCTTATTCCAATCCATTCCAATATCGATTCCAATTCAAATTTTGGTCGCAAACCAAATACCTCCTAAATATTGTTTATATACCATCAGACCTAACATACAGTCAGATGTCTTCAATCCATATTCGCATTTCATGCTTTGATCCTAATGATCCAACAAAATTGGTTCTACCTAACTTGGTTCCTAGATGAAATAAAAAGCTAGTATTGAGAAACATTGGTTATTCATAAAATCCTTGTACCTATGGTCATAACTCATTGTAATCCAATCCAACAAACTCAAATAAAACATAAAATTTGATGATTCACGTTAGATCAAAGCATTGGATTAGGATCCTTTCCGCTTCAATGCTGATTGGAGAGGAACAATTTATTAAATCATGGATATCCTTTGTATCTTCTAGTGGCAATATTTAGAGCTACCAATGGTCTAAGTTAGCCTACCTGACTTGGGATAATTTGAGCTCGATTTTATACTACTAGCAAGGCTCAAGCCAAAAGTTTGAACCTAAGATTGCTATCAGATAGAGCTCAGGTCCAAAACTGTAAATTGAGAAAAAAAAAGGCTCTAGCCATTTTTCTTCTTAGTTCCACCCTCAACTGACAACATTGTCTATATTGGGAATGTGAGAATTCAAGGTTGAAGGGCACATAATGAGAACCTACAATATTTAAGTGTGCTTGGATTTTTGTTATAAATCAACATGGAGTTATTTTTGTACCATCTCATTACTAAAGAGAGTATTACAAAAATTACGAGACATCCTTCTCTTGAGAGAATCGTACAAGAAAGGTTATACTAAAAAAAATCTATAGAAATATAAGAGAATCTCAAATAATAACAAGAGAATTATGGAAAATAAAATAAGTTTTGTTGCTATAAGACTCCAAAAGAGCTATGACATGGCTAGAGCTAGATGCTATTTGAGATCCAAGATGCGGAGAGAATCTACAAAAAAAGTTCGTATTCATCGGGGGTATTCTGACGAGGGACCCTCCAATGTATAAGTTAGCTGAAGCTTTAGGAACAACAAAAAAGAGAGAGTGAGAGAGAGATGGTAATAGAGAACAAAGCCTCCTCTCCACTTTTATTTTTTCTTTTCTGAGTTAGCTTGTCCTTACCTGAGGGTCCTCATCATACCTTTTTTATATGGAGGTAGAGTCCGTATCTTGTTAGCCAGAATGTTTAGGTTTGTTGGGCCTGATTAGGGATGGCAGTTGAACAAAATTTTTCATATACCCAACCCATTCTAAATCCTAATAGGATTTGTTTAGTATATCCTAATAGGGTTTGGGACAGATTTGGGATTTAAAGTTAAAATCTATTTAGATTTGAGATAGGTTTGGGATTTATCCCTCGGGTACCTGCTACTCGATCCGTTTATATATAAATATAAAGCTCTAGCCCTAAGTCAACGTCTAAGCTTCTCTATCAGCCGCTCCAAGCCTCTCACCCGTTTGAGATTCTTGAGGATGGAAAAAATAGAGGGAAAATTGGGTTGGGGGGGGGGGATAAAGGAAAAGTAGAAAAAATCGAAAGGTAAGACCTTTTCCCATGTGGATTGATCAATTTTTTTCCTTTTCCCTTCTTTTTTTTTTTTTTCATTTCATTCCCTTTCTTTGGAGCTCAATGGGAAAGGAGAGCCTTTCAGAGAGATGGGAGGGGTTTCTTAGGTTCCAAGCCTCTACGCGATTGAGACTCCTGAGGATAGAAAAAATAGAGGAAAAATAGGGGGAACACAAAGGAAAAATCAAGAAAAATAAAGGAAAAGCGAGAAAAATTGAAAGGTAAGACCTTTTCCCACATAGATTGATCATTTTTTTTTCTTTTTGCTTCTTTTTCTTTTCATTTTATCCTTTTTCTTTAGAGATCTGTAGGAAAGGAGAGTACTTGAGGATGATTGGAGGGGTTTCTTAGGTTCCAAGTTTTTTGCTCAAGCATATAGAATTTTGTGGGAGCTGTGGCGGTGTGAGTTTGTTGCTTGAGGTTTTAAGAGCTTAATCTTGGTAGAAGCATGATATTTTGGAGGGTTTGGGGAATTTTGATCCAAAGGATTCTTCTTTGGCTATGGAATTTTTAATTTATGAAGTTCTGTTATTGGATGGGCTCGGGTACCCGACAGGTATACCAATTTTAAATAGGATGGGTTGGGGATTTGTGGTTGATTTAGTAATTAGATTTGGGATGGGTTCAGATAGTTAGATTTTAAACAGGTTCGGATATGGGTAGGGCAAAATTTGCAGGTACCTTACCCATTGCCATTCTTAGGCCTGATTCTCTAGGCCATTAGGTCATGTTCTAGCTGTTTGCCTTGAAAAAAAATCTTTCCGTCAATTTGTAGCCTTCTCTTGAGCGTTCGGCTTCCCTAAGCCGCTTTGAGCGCTCCTTATGGGAATGGTTGACCTGGTTGGTGGATCACTTCCCCAACAGATGCCCTCAACTTCTGATTTCGAAGCAGTCTTTCAACTTATGGTGAAGGAAGTTATCACCTTGGTAGTTGTTCTTTTGTCATTGTAGCCATTAGGAGAAGATTCTCTTTTCTTTGTCTTGTAGTCATAAAGCCGTCGCTGTCATCCATTAAACTAGTAGTGAAGAAAAAGATAAGCTCCTCAAGTAGGGATTCCTCGTCCAAGAGGGTAAGGAGCATCCAACTAGAACTATCTATTTTTGATCCATCACAATCCCTGGTGGGGACTGGGGATGAGTCGGTCGCAGTCCAGAAGTTGCAAGCCACTACGTCGGTTGTGTCAAAGTTGCTTTAGACTTTTTTTTTTATTAGGTCGGGTCTCGCCTCCCCTCGGAGGATTGACAAGGCACTGGGCAGGCCCTTCTTTGCCCAGGGGCAGTGGGGGGTTCATCGAGGCTTCAGTAGAGGTGCTGTCGAGGTCAGATACAGATGCATTAAGGAGTACAAAGCTTCGACGGATGTTGAGGACAACCTCACTGAGGCATCTTCAACTGTCTTCATCCATGGATTCTAGGACTACAAGGCATTCTTGCAGCAGATGGTTTCAAAACTGGACCTCAGACGCATTCACTCTGAAAATAGTGATGAAGAAGTTGGGGTATTTTTCTTGGATGAAGACTAGATCTGTTTTCATTTTGTACTTATTTTTGGTGCTTTTTTTTGGCATTATTCTATAAATAAATTTTTTAGATCAATGAAAAATGTATTTTCATTGTATTTACTCTTCACATGAAGTTTCTTACTTCTTTGTAATGTTTGTGCTGATTAGCTTTCATCATGGTCATGGGCTCAAATGATTCGGATGGGTTGGTCGGGTTGGTTCCCATGCCCAATCCAAGATCTTTCTTGACCTTGTCCGAAGTGCCTACTTCGTTAGTGTGTGGTGAGTGAGCTTTTAAAAATTACTAACTTATTTATTGCCAAGCACTGGATGTTGATAGGTGTTGTTTTGTTGCCCATAAATCAGAAAAGGTGATCCATTTTGAGAGTCGCACAGTGACAAATCTATATAGTCTGGAGGTTTGATGGGGCTTTGCCTTGAATACTAGTACCATTTGAAAAGGACTGTACATTGGAAAGGACCTTTGATGCTCCTCCCAGAAGGTGCAATCTTCGAGGCCTTCTAGGTGGTGACACTTATCACATGATTAGTGGGGCATTTGAGTGTGCTTGGGCCTATCTCCCCTTTATAAATAGGAGCCATGTTGCTTGAGGTCGATCTTACCTTGGTCATCTTCTGAAATATTGTGATGGTGTCGTCTCGTCTGATGTCACTAGGATGTCGGAGCTTTCCTCCATCTGGGGGAGTCTTCTTCTTTCTCTGGCCAATCATGGAGTGCTTCAGGGGGATGCATTAGTGAGCATTCTATCTTAGCATGAGAAGTATTGGAAAGTTCCACCTTTCCAACCGTAGGGCCATGATGGCGGTCATCTGGGGGCTATTAACACATTGTCCTCCACATAAAGGCCTTTGACCTTTCTATGAGGTCGTCTTTTGCCTCCCCCAATATAGCCTTCTGACCCTCCTCAGAGGAATATCCTGAGGTGGATGGGTTTTTGAAGGAAAACCGATTATGCCATCCCCGATATCCTTTAGAGAGGGTTGGTGATCATTGAAAAAGGGCTTTGCTTTATGTGGATTGCCGAGGATAGCATTGAGTGGTGCTCAGTTCTCCGTCCAAAGATGTCGGTTGAGCTTGAACCTCATATCTTCTTTTTCTTTATTTTAACGAGCCTCGCTCGAACAAGATTGACTTGTAATAGAATTTTTTGAAATATGCATGAATCTTTTGAATGAAGAATCTCTTTTGTCAATATCTTCTTTATGTATCTTTTGAGGTTTCTTTTTCTTTGAGGTGGGATCTCAGGTGGGTGTGATCTTTTGGAGTTATCATCACCGGCTTCTATTGGTAGTGCGGGGTCTCTAGGGTGTTAGCCCCTATTAGGCTTCAGTGGGCCATATGGGATCCCTGAAGGGTTAGCCTCAGTTGGCATTAGTGAGCCATGTCTGTCTCAATGGGCCATGTTGGCTTCAGTGAGCTGTATGGGGTCTCCAAATGGTTACCTTGATTGGCTTCAGTGAGTCATGTCAGCTTTAGTGGGTCATGTTGGCTTTAGTGGGCCATATGAGATCTTCGGAGGGTTAGTCCCTATTGACTTCAGTGGGCCATGTCGACTTCAATGAGTTGTGTCAACTTCAGTGAGCTGTATAGGATTCTCGAAGGGTTATTCTCGATTGACTTCAGTGAGCCATGTCAGCTTTAGTAGGCCATGTCGGCTTTAATGGGCTGTATGGGATCCTCGGAGGTTTTGTCTCGATTGACTTCAGTGGGCCATGTTGGCTTTAATAGACCATGTCAACTTCAGTGGGCTGCATGGAGCCCCCATAGGGTTAGCTCCGATTGGCTTCAGTGGGCCATATCAGTTTCAATGGGCTGTGTCGGCTTCAATGAGTTATATGGGGTCCTCAGAGGGTTAGCATCGGTTGACTTCAGTGGGCCATGTCGACTTCAGTGGGCCGTATGGGGTCCCTGGAGGGTTAGTCATGGTTGGCTTCAGTGGGCTATATCGATTTCAGTAGGCCACATGGGGTCCCCAAAGGGTTAGACTTGATTAGCTTTAGTGGGCCATATCGACTTTAGAGGATCGTGTGGAGTCCCTGAAGGATTAGCCTCGATTGGCTTCATTGGGGCTTGTTAGCTTCAGTGGGCCATACAGGGTCTCCTGAGGATTAGCCTCTTTATTTTCATTATCATGGCCTCCACTTTGACTTGCCCATGGGCAAAGAGCGCTAAGTAGCTGGTGGGATAAAGCATTGGCTCGGATGTCCTCGAATCTTTATGTCGCTGGGACCTCCAGATTCTATGATGCCTCAGAGAGCCTTTCATCATTTTCTCGAATACCAAGCCATCTTCAGTCCTTGAGCCCCAAGAGGTTCGAGGCCTCATCCACATGAGGGGTCCAGCAAGGGACCCGATTCCCTTGATTGGTTTGGTTTGGCTCCTCATTGGATTGTCACAAGCCCTAGGAGCCTTTCGTGGTTGCCTCGGAGGCACTGTAGTTGGGGCCAAGCCTTGTTCAACTCTGCCTTGGCTCTGTCCTCACCTCCTTTGGGTCGGATAGCATCATTATTCTTTAGAAAGCATTATAAAATATTAGTTAAATTTTATTATAAATTAAATTTTTATTTACATCATGGCTCGCTATCATCAATAGCATAATCATGGTGCCATTGTGAGGAACATGTTTCTCTCGAAGAAAATAATTCCCCCCCAACACTATCTCTTTTCCTTAAGTTGATATCCTACCCTCCATGCCGGTGGCAAAGGTGAAGATGGTGTTGATGATGTCGGTGGTCGATTGGTTACCATTGTTTCCTTATCAGAGGCTTGATTTCACTGCTCCTGAATGTATTTGCTAAGATAGCCTCTTTCGATCAAGATCTCAATCTTGTCTTTGTTCTAGTAGTATTTTTTAGTATCATGACCGTAGTTGTGGTGAAAGTGACGGTACTTGCTCTTATTTTTTCTATCTAGAGGGGACTTTATTGGCTGGGAATGCCATAAATATCTCTGATTTTCGATCTCTATCAAGATCTAAGATCGTGGAATGGATAGAGGGGCATAGCTGTCGGACCAATGAGATGGGCCCTTGGATCTGTAGCTCTTTGGTGGTTAGAAAGACTTCCTTATGACTCGTGGCACTCAAAGATCTTCCCAACCCTTCTTCTTACCAGAGGTCTTTTTTTTTCTTCCTTCTTGCACACTATTCAAACTTCCTCTGATTGGATGTACTTCTAGACTTGGACTGGCAGGTCAGCGTAGTCCCTTGGAAAATTCTTATTGAGGGAGAAGATGAAGTGCTCATTTCGCAGCCCTTGCTTAAGCATTGACATTGTCACTGACTTATCAAGGTTATGCACCTCAAGTGTGGTAGCGTTGAATCATGTGACATAATCGCGTAGGGACTCATCGTCTTCCTGCTGAAGAGAGAAGAGGCTATCAGAATTTCTTGGTTGAGCTTGGCTGCTACCAAAATGGATAATGAATTTCCTACCAAGTTGCACGAACAAATGAATGAACTTGGATTGGAGTCTTGTATACTACGTCCGTGCCAACTTTCTAAGGGCGAATGAGAAGATAAGGTAGAGAAGGGCGTCAGAGGTATCCTGTAGCATTATAATGATTTTATAACCCTATCGATGATCAAGTGGATGCATGGAGCCATCATACGGCTCGAGCTAAAATACCTTGAACCAACTTGGAAACGGTTCATCCAAAATAGTTTGGAAGAATGGTGGTTGAGAATTGAAGCTAAGGCCGTCGTTGCTCCGGTGAGGCCCATCCTGGACTTCACCTAGGTAACACTTAATGCTTTGGATTTTCTTCTTAAGCTCTTTTTCCCTTCGAGATCTCTCATGCCTAGGGCATAGGCTGAAACGAATCACCAATGGAAGAAGAGCTCCTCGTATGTGCCTCCTCCCTCAAGCTCTGAGGGGAGGAGTGAGCTACAAAGGTAGTGACACAATAGGAATGCTGTTGAAAGGTGGATCTCGGGCTCTGAGAGCGAAATTATCGACCACAGTGAGAGGGCATCACCTGGGGATTTGGCTCCATCCATTACTGTTGCTGTTCTATCACTTATTGGAGCCACTACATAGCATCGATCAATGCCTGGATCTAATGAGCTAGGACATCAAGTGACGACAGATATTTATGGCCAGAGTTGCACTACAATGGACCCACGAGCAGCACTGCTCCTATTGTGATGGATAGATTGCTAGTAGGAGGCAGCAGAGTTTTGCGCTTTTGTCTGCACTATATTTTCTTCTCTTTAAAAAGAGTGGGTCTTTCCTCAAATGCTAATCTATTGCCGCAAGACTCCGAAGAATGCTAATGTGGTTAGATCTGAATGCCATCCAAGATTAGGGATGCCGAGAGAACTTGTAAGAAAAATTCATATTAGTCAGGGATATTCTAGCAGAAGATCCTTCGATGCTTAAGTTAGCTGGAGCTTAGAAGCAGCAGAAGAGAGAGAGGATAGTGGAGAATAAAGTATCCTACTCTCCACTTTTGTTTTTGCTTTTCTGAGTTTGTTTGTCCTTATTTGAAGGTTCTCGTCGTATCTCTTTTATATGGAGATAGAGCCCGTAGGCTGTTAATCAAAATCTATAAATTTATTGGACCTAATTCTCTAGGCCATTAGACCATGTTCTGGCCATTTGCATTGGAGGAAAATCTTTCTGCCTGTTGGGTATAAAATACCCATAGCCAAAGTCCTCAGCAGAATCAGCTCCAGTAGACTCTGCCCGGACTCCTACGGGAATCGGGCTCCACCTACGACTCCAACCTCAAGGGGGACTTCGCCCGGACTCCTACGGGAGCCGGGCTTCATCGCCAACGTCAACCGCCAGTAAGCCTTGTCCGAACTCCTACGGGAGCCGGACTTCGCCTTTAACTTTAATTGCAGGAAGACTCCGCCCGGACTCCTACGGGAGCCGAGCTTCGTCCTCGACTCTAGCGGCTGCAGACAGACTTCGTCCGGACTCCTATGGGAGTCGGACTCCGCCAACAACCTCAACCGCAAGTAGACTCCGCCCGGACTCCTACAAGAGCCAGGCTCCGTCCTCAACATCAGCTGCCGGTAAGCCTTGTCCGGACTCCTACGGGAGCCGGACTTCGCCTTTAACTTTAATTGCAGGAAGACTCCGCCCGGACTCCTACGGGAGCCGGGCTTCATCCTTGACTCCAGCGGCTGCAGACAGACTTCGTCCGGACTCCTACGGGAGCCGGGCTCTGCCAACAACCTCAACCGCAAGTAGACTCCGCCCGGACTCCTACAAGAGCCGGGCTCCGTCCTCAACATCAGCTGCCGGTAAGCCTTGTCCGGACTCCTATGGGAGCCGGACTTCGCCTTTAACTTTAATTGCAGGAAGACTCCGCCCGAAATCCTACGGGAGCCGGGCTTCGTCCTCGACTCCAGCGGCTGCAGACAGACTTCGTCCGGACTCCTACGGGAGTCGGGCTCCGCCAACAACCTCAACCGCAAGTAGACTCCACCCGGACTCCTACAAGAGCCGGGCTCCATCCTCAACATCAGCTGCCGGTAAGCCTTGTCTGGACTCCTACGGGAGTCGGACTTCGCCTTCAACTTTAATTGCAGGAAGACTCCGCCCGGACTCCTATGGGAGCCGGGCTTCGTCCTCGACTCCAGCGGCTGCAGACAGACTTCATCCGGACTCCCACGGGAGTCGGACTCCGCCAACAACCTCAACTGCAAGTAGACTCCGCCCGGACTCCTACAAGAGTCGGGCTCCATCCTCAACACCAACAGCCGGTAAGCCTTGTCCGGACCCCTACGGGAGCCGGACTTCGCCTTTGACTTTAATTGCAGGAAAACTCCGTCCGGACTCCTATGGGAGTCGGGCTTCATCCTCGACTCCAACGACTGCAGACAGACTTCGTCCGGACTCCTACGGGAGCCAGACTCCGCCGACAACTTCAACCGCAAGTAGACTCCACCCGAACTCCTACGGGAGCCGGGCTCCGTCCTCAACATCAACTGTCGGTAAGCCTTGTCCGGACCCCTACGGGAGCCGGACTTCGCCTTTGACTTTAATTGCAAAAAAACTCCATTCGGACTCCTACGGGAGCCGGGCTTCATCCTCGACTCCAACGGCTGCAGACAGACTTCATCCGGACTCCTACGGGAGCCGGACTCCACCGACAACTTCAACCGCAAGTAGACTCCGCCCGAACTCCTACGGGAGCCGGGCTCCGTCCTCAACATCAACTGCCAGTAAGCCTTGTCCGGACCCCTACGGGAGCCGGACTTCGCCTTTGACTTTAATTGCAGGAAAACTCTGCCCGGACTCCTACGGGAGTCGGACTTCGTCCTCGACTCCAACGGCTGCAGACAGACTTCGTCCGGACTCCTACGGGAGCCGGACTCCACCGCCAACTTCGACTGTCGATAAGATCCGTTCGGACTCCTACGGGAGCCGGACTTCGCACCTGATTTTAATTGCAGGGGACTCCGCTCGGACTCCTACAGGAGCCGGGCTCCGCCCGCGACTTCAACTCCGAGAGGACTCCGCCCGGACTCCCACGGGAGCTGGACTCCGCCCACGACTCTGACCTCAAGGGGGACCCCGCCCGGACTCCCACGGGAGCCGGGCTCCGTCGTCAACTTTGACTGTCGGTAAGATCCGTCCGGACTCCTACGGGAGCCGAACTTCGCACCTGATTTTGATTGCAGGGGACTCCGCCCGGACTCCTACGGGAGCCGGGCTCCGCCCACGACTCCGACCTCAAGGGGGACCCCGCCCGGACTCCCACGGGAGTCGGGCTCCGTCGCCAACTTCGACTGTCGGTAAGATCCGTTCGGACTCCAACGGGAGCCGGACTTCGCACCTGATTTTGATTGCAGGGGACTCCGCCCGGACTCCCACGGGAGCCGGACTCCGCCCACGACTCCGACCTCAAGGGGGACCCCACCCGGACTCCCACGGGAGCCGGGCTCCGTCGCCAACTCCGCCCGGACTCCTACGGGAGCCGGGCTTCATCCTCGACTCCAACGGCTGCAGACAGACTTCGTCCGAACTCCTACGGGAGCCGGACTCCGCTGACAACTTCAACCGCAAGTAGACTCCGCCCGAACTCCTACGGGAGCCGGGCTCCGTCCTCAACATCAACTGCCGGTAAGCCTTGTCCGGACCCCTACGGGAGCCGGACTTCGTCTTTGACTTTAATTGTAGGAAAACTCCGCCCGGACTCCTACGTGAGTCGGGCTTCGTCCTCGACTCCAACGGCTGTAGATAGACTTCGTCCGGACTCCCACGGGAGCCGGGCTCCGTCGCCAACTTCGACTGCCGGTAAGATCCGTCCGGACTCCTACGGGAGCCGGACTTCGCACCTGATTTTGATTGCAGGGGACTCCGCCCGGACTCCTACAGGAGCCGGGCTCCGCCCGCGACTTCAACTTCGAGAGGACTCCGCCCGGACTCCCACGGGAGCCGGACTCCGCCCACGACTCTGACCTCAAGGGGGACCCCGCCCGGACTCCCACGGGAGCCGGGCTCCGTCGCCAACTTCGACTGCCGGTAAGATCCGTCCGGACTCCTACGGGAGCCGGACTTCGCACCTGATTTTGATTGCAGGGGACTCCGCCCGGACTCCTACGGGAGCCGGGCTCCGCCCACGACTCCGACCTCAAGGGGGACCCCGCCCGGACTCCCACAAGAGCCGGTCTCCGTCGCCAACTTTGACTGCCGGTAAGATCCGTCCGGACTCCTACGGGAGCCGGACTTCGCACCTGATTTTGATTGCAGGGGACTCCGCCCGGACTCCTACAGGAGCCGGGCTCCGCCCGCGACTTCAACTCCGAGAGGACTCCGCCCGGACTCCCATGGGAGCCGGACTCCGCCCACGACTCCGACCTCAAGGGGGACCCCGCCCGGACTCCCACGGGAGCCGGGCTCCGTCGCCAACTTCGACTGCCGGTAAGATCCGTCCGGACTCCTATGGGAGCCGGACTTCGCACCTGATTTTGATTGCAGGGGACTCCGCCCGGACTCCCACGGGAGCCAGACTCCGCCCATGACTCCGACCTCAAGGGGGACCCCACCCGAACTCCCACGGGAGTCGGGCTCCGTCGCCAACTTCGACTGCCGGTAAGATCCATCCGGACTCCTATGGGAGCCAGACTTCGCACCTGATTTTGATTGCAGGGGACTCCGCCCGGACTCCTACAGGAGCCGAGCTCAGCCCGCGACTTCAACTCCGAGAGGACTCCACCCGGACTCCCACGGGAGCCAGACTCCGCCCACGACTCCGACCTCAAGGGGGACCCCGCCCGGACTCCCACGGGAGCCGGGCTCCGTCGCCAACTTCGACTGCCGGTAAGATCCGTCCGGACTCCTACGGGAGCCGGACTTCGCACCTGATTTTGATTGCAGGGGACTCCGCCCGGACTCCTACGGGAACCGAGCTCCGCCCGCGACTTCAACTCCGAGAGGAGTCCTCCCGGACTCCCACCGGAGCCAGGCTCCGCCCATGACTCCAACCGCAAGGAGGACTCCGCCCGGACTTCTACGGGAGCCAGACTCCGTCATCAGCTCCGACCGCTGTCGAACTTCAGCCGACGGATCTGCACTCCCTGGCAGGCCACAATAACGGCCACGATCCTACTCCACTTCCTGTGGCGGATTTCGTGCAGCTCCATCACTCCCTGATAGGCCGCAGTAACGGTCACAGCACTGCTCCACTTCCTACGACGGATCTCGTGCAGCTCCATCACTCCCTGACAGGTTGCAGTCACGGTCACAGCACTGCTCCACTTCCTACGACGGATCTCGCGCAGCTCCACTACTCCCTGGCAGGCCACAATAACGGCCACGATCCTGCTCCACTTCCTGCGACGGATACCGCACGATTCTCCCATCCGCTGGCAAGTCGCGATAACAGACGCCACTCCACTCCCCGCGACAGACTCCACGTGGCACACCCCGGTGATAGCCACGGGTCCACTCCACTACTTTTCGCAGCAAACTCCGCCTGACCCTGGGCAGCCCACTGCCAGACGGTTACAGATGTCGCTGTCAGGCTACTGCCCCCTCCGCCTATAAAAGGGGGCTCCAGATACGTTATTCTATAAGCTCTCATTTTTTATCTAAAAACTCTGCTAAATTCTTCGTTCGAGCACTCCATTCTTGTTGAGGCAGAGAACTGACTTGAGCATCGGAGGGTCTTGCCGGAGCAACCCCACCTCCGGTTTAGACTTCCTTTGCAGGTCCCGACGACGACCGCGACTTCCTCGACTCCAGCTTCTCCGACGCAAGCGGATTTTTGCACCAACACTGCCAATCCGCAAGCTTTTCCTGAACGATTGATGGAGTTGGCAATTTGAAATAGGTGCATAATCTAAGCCCCCACATCTAGTATGGCTTCGCCAAGCTGCTTTAAGCGCTCCTTTCGGGATCGATGAGTCACTTTCCCAATAAGTATAAAATTAAATTATTTTTAAGTCAAGTTAGCTTGAGCCACAAATAAAAATTTATCTAAAAATAATTTTATTTTTTTTCATTTGGATAAATAAAATAATCAAAACTTTTCAATATTTCTAAAATTTTATTTGTATGAGAAAGTTTTTATTTACTTTTGTTGGTGCAGAATTCTGTCAACGCCGGAGAAGCTGGAGTCAAGAGGATCGCGTCCGCCACCGGGACCTGCAAGAAAAATCTAAACCGGAGTTGGGGGTGCTCCGGCAAGACCCTCCGATGCTCAAGTCAGTACTCTACCTCAACAGAAATGGAGCACTCAAATAAAATTTTAGCAGAGTTTCGAGATAGAGTTTAGAGCTTAGAGAAGAACGATCTGGGGGTCCCTTTTTATAGACGGAGAGCATAACTGATTGACAGCGATATCTGTAACCGTCTGGTAGTGGGTCGTTCGGGGCCATGTGGAGTTTGTTATGGAGAGTAGTGACGTCCGTTATCATGACTTGTCAGAGAATGGTGGGGCCACATGGAATCTGTTACAGAGAGTGGAGTGGGGTAGTGACCATTGTCGTGACTTGTCAGAGAGTTCAGACCTGACGGCTGAAGCTCGATTGGGACATCTGATGGAGCAGAATGGCTCTCTGTCTCTGCAATCTAAGAGGAGATCAGATATTTTCGAGGTTGCTGATGAGTCCACTGTTATTGGGTGCCTTGGGTGCTAATGCTGCAGGCGAAAGTCATCTGTTGTAGAAGCTCGGACGGAGACTTTTTGTTGGAGAAGTCTGATAAGAGTCCGATTGTTAGAGGAGTCCGTCTGAAATTTGCCTGATGTAGAAGCTTGCTTGAAAACTATCCATCGGAGAGGTCCGATTTCATGAGGAATCCGATAGAGGGTCGACCGACAGTGGAGTTCGGATGGCGCCATGAAGATTCATCCGCTGGAGGAGTCTCGAGGACACTGGGGAAGGTCGAATGTTGGAGGAGTCTGAGATTCAATTCTGTTATAGAAGTTCGGATGGAGTCCGAAAGGAGGCCGCTTATTGTAGAAGCTCGGATGAAGATCGATTACCGTGAAAACTCGGATGGAGATTTCTTATTGTAGAAGCTTGGAGTAGAGACCCGGCTGGTGGAGCCTATCCATTGTAGAAGTTTGTCTGTGATCCATCCACTGTAGAAGTTCGGACGGAGTCTGACTCTTGTAGGAGCTCGGATGAAGTTCACTTGCAATAGAAGTTCGGTTGGGATCCGGCTCTCGTAGGAGCTTAGATGAAATTCAGAAGGTGGTCGACCATCGTAGAAACTTGGATGGAGTCTGGTTACTGTAGAAGTCCTGCTGTTAGAGAAGCTCGAATATTGATGAAGTCCGAAAGAAGTTTGGAGTAAAGTCGTTCGTGGCCGGAAGAAGTCTGGAAGAGATTCAGAGAATAGTCGATAACTATAGAAAATCGACTGATAGTGAAGTTCAGAAAGCGTTTGGAGCAGCCCGGTAGATGAATGGAGGAGCTCATTATTGGAGAAGTTCGGATGGTATTATGGAAGCCCAGACGGTCGAGGGAGCTCAGAAAGATGCCACATAAGGTCAGAAGTCGGAAGAGCCCTAGAAAGGTCGGCCTTTTACGAACTTCGATTGGAGGTATTTTATACCCAACACTAGTCCCCCTACTTCTGAGTTTGGATTCCGAATGAAGGAAGTACAAAAAAATTTTCACAGCTGAAGTTGCCTTCTTCGATTTTCATACTCGATTGTTTTCAGATATTTTGGTATTTGGCGCGCTGGTGCTGGAGCCTTTTCAAATCGAGGTGATCCGAAAAGATTTTTTCAAAATTTTTGCTGGAGCGTTGCTCTAGGTATGGTGCAATAATACTTCTATCAGTTGTCAGCCGCCTGCCATGATGAGTGGGCCACGCGGCGGTTATAGATCGGCCAGAGAAAATCTGTGGTCATTATTGCATCGGACCCCGTCGCCTATTTAAACCCGCCTCCCTCCTTCAGGGGTCTCACTTTGCCTAGAAATTTCTTCGGTCCCTCCTTCTTCCTGAGAGTTCCTTTCTTCCCCAGCGCCCTTCTCGGTCTTAGGCGTTCTTCGAGTCATCCCCATCTCTGCGTCTCTGCATCCTTCAGACCAGCCTAGGTTAGTTCCAAAACTCCCCCTTTTTTCATGGTTCTGTTTTTAAGCTGTGTCAATCTTCTTTCATTGCAGATATGGACGCAGATGTGGCTCGGATGTTAGCGAAGAGTCTCAAGGCCCATAAGAGGAAAGGCGCTGTAACTTCTGGGTCAGTGAAGAAGGCGAGGGTAGAAGAGACAAATCCGGTTGTGCTTTGCCTTGATCGCCCAGAGCCCGCGCTTGTGGTACATCTTCAACTGTGAGTACTTTTCGATCTCGCGGAAGGGGAAAGCAGAAGGGGGACTGGAAGAAGAAGTTAAGTACTTAAAGCAATCCTCGATGATGGCTGGAACCGAGAGTTCGAAATCTGAAGAAGCCGACCTTCCTTAGAGCTTTTTTACCTTTTATTCTATGTATTCCTTTCTTTTCTTGTTGCCTTTTTTTTTCAAAGGCTTTGTAACGCACACTTTACCAATGAAATGAAAAAAAAAAATTTCATTACCTTATCCATTCTTGCATTAAGTTGTCGTTTACCGAACTTCTTTTGTCTTCTGTCTTATTCAATGTCGACGTTGTTTGAAGATTCCTGATCATCGCCATATTGATTCACCCTTAGGGACTGGAGATTTTCTCCAAGAGTTTTCATCCTCGTTGAGATGAGGTCCCTTGAACTTTGGATGTAGTTCATTTTTTTTTATCTCTGGTGTAGCTCGTCACTTTTTCTTCTTTTTTTTTTTGTTGTGTTAGGGCGAGGGTTTTCTTTCTGCTCCTAACGGGATTGTAGGGGTGTAGAGGAGTTGCTGAGGGGCTTTTTCCTTCATCCGATCTCAAACGATCAGATTTTCATTTGTGTCAGAATGAGGTTCTCCTCCTGTTCCCGACACAATCAATTTTAGCTCATGTTAGGATGAGGTCTTCCTCCTGTTTCTAACAGGACTGCGGGGGCACATAAGGGCCATTGCAAGGGCCTCTCTCCATATCCGGTCTCTAAATAACCGGACCTTCGACTTTGCTCATGTTAGGATGAGGTTCTCCTCCTGTTCCTAACATGGCTGTGGGGGCACATAAGGGCCATTGCAAGGGCCTCTCCCCCCATCCGATCTCTAAATAATCAGGCCTTCGACTTTGCTCATGTTAGGATGAGGTTCTCCTCCTGTTCCTAACATAGTTGTGGGGGCACATAAGGACCATTGCAAGGGCCTCTCCCCCCATTCGATCTCTAAATAATCGGACCTTCGACTTTGCTCATGTTAGGATGAGGTTCTCCTCCTGTTCTTAACATGGCTGTGGGGGCACATAAGGACCGTTGCAAGGGCCTCTCCCCCCATCCGATCTCTAAATAATCGGGCCTTCGACTTTACTCATGTTAGGACAAAGTTCTCCTCCTGTTCCTAACATAGCTGTGGGGGCACATAATGACTGTTTCAAGGGCCTCTCCCTCCATCCGATCTCTAAATAATCGGGCCTTCGACTTTGCTCATGTTAGGATGAGGTTCTCCTCCTGTTCCTAACATGGCTGTGGGGGTACATAAGGACCGTTGCAAGGGCCTCTCACCCCATCCGATCTCTAAATAATCGGGCCTTCGACTTTGCTCATGTTAGGACGAGATTCTCCTCCTGTTCCTAACATGGCTGTAGGGGCACATAAGGGCCGTTGTAAGGGCCTCTCCCTCCCATCTGGTCTCTAAATAATCGGGCCTTCGTTCGTGTCAGGATGAGGCTTTCCTCTTATTTCTGACATGCTTAATTTCGATTGTTTGAGGAAGCTACTCCCTATCGTCATAAGTTCATATCAAAAGAAAAGATATGCGAATATGAAAGAAACTTTTATTTCAGGCAAGGTTATCGGTAATAAAGTCATAAATTTTTTAAATTTCATTATCGCGGAAGGTCTGCTTCTCCGAGCTCTTTTAAATAGTATGTTTCGGGCCGAACCACCTCCCTGACTTCATACGGACCTTCTCAATTAGGGGTGAGTTTCCCTTGATTCTGAGATTGTGAGACAGTGGCTCACCGAAGTACTAAGTCCCCCGCTCTGAAGGCCTTGTTCTTGACCCGGGAGTTGTAGTAGCGGGCCACTTTCTGCTTGTAGGCGGCCATTCGAACTTGAGCTATCTCCTGCTTTTCTTTTAATAAGTCGAGGTTGGCTTTGAGATCCTGTGAGTTGTGTTGCTCGTCGAATGCCACAACTCGCACAGACAGAAGTTTGAGTTCGATCGGGATTACGACTTCTGTTTCGAAGGCTAAGGCAAAGGGGGTCTCCCCTGTGGGCAGTCTTTGGGTAGTTCGGTATGCCCACAACACATGATAAAGCTCATCTGTCCAAGTTTCCTTTGCTCTTTCAAGTCTCGCCTTGATTCCTTGCAGCAGAGTCCTGTTAGTAACTTCGGCTTCACCGTTTGCTTGCGGATGGGCTACTGACGTGAAGTTATGGGAGATGTTTAAGTCCTCACAAAATTTAGCAAACTTTGTCCTAGCAAATTATCGTCCATTATCAGTAATGAGAGTTCTGGGTAGGCCGAACCTACAGACAATTGACTTCCAAACGAAGTCCTACACCTTAGCTTCTGTAATTTTCGCCAAAAGCTCAGCTTCAACCCATTTGGTGAAGTAGTCAATTGCCACAAGGAGGAACTTCCGCTGTCCGGATGCCATGAAAAAAGGTCTGAGGATATCCATCCCCCATTGTGCAAACGGCCATGGGGTACTCAAGGGTGTAAGTTCGGAGGCAGGTTGCCTTTAGATATTTGCATATCTCTGACACCGATCACACCTTCTGACATATTCGATGGAGTCGTGGTACATGGTAGGCCAGTAATAGTCTTGTCAGAGCAGCTTGTGGGATAAAGATCTAGCCCCTAGGTGACTTCCGCAGACTCCCTCATGTACCTCCCACAAGGCGAAGTCGGCTTCAGAAGGTCAGAGATATTTCAGAAGGGGCAAAGAGTACGACCTCTTGTACAGCTTGCCTTCATAAAGAATATATCGGGAGGCTTGGTTCCTAAGCTTTCGAGCTTTTTTTGCATCAAGAGGAAGAACCCCATCCTTGAGGTATGCAACCAGTGGGTCAATCTAGCTGGGTTCATTGTTGATCTCCATCACAAGCTGCGGTTCTTCCGTACTTGGGCACTTTATGTTGTGATCCAGGTGGTGTGCCCAAGGCCCAGGGGACCAAGGCTAAGGCCAAGGTCCATCATTCATGAGGGCTTCATGGAGGCTCTAGGGCTAGTTGGGCCCTAGGTTGAAAGGCTGTGGGCCTTTCGGGTTCTTGAGGTCTAGGTTATGTGGGCTTCAAGGGACCAACTGTTTATGGGCCAGGTCTGGGCCCAGGATAGGTGAGATTAGGTCGAGTCATGCATGTACATGGGCTTGGGTTAACCTAATCTCCCATAGAGTTGGTCAAGGGAGTTTTGGGTTTGGGTCACTTGACTCTGTGTTTATATATACATGCACTGTATAGGTTTGATTAAGCCAAAGAATACGAAAATTCTTTCTCCCAAGTCTCTCTCTCTCTCTTCTCCCTCTCTCTCCAGCTATTCTCCATGCCCCAGGAGCAAGAAACCCTAGGGTTTCTTGCCGCCAGGTCCATAGAAGGCAGGAAAAGCAGGGGAGCCGCTAGGGTTTTGAGCCCCTCTCCCTTTGTGCCGCCAACCATATTGCCTCTCCCTCTCTTGCAGCCACCCAAACATCAGGTCTAGGACTTGAAATCTCTTGCTACAAGGTTGGTACAAGTTTTTCTAAGATCTGAAGTTGATTTGAGGTCGTTTGAGGTGCGGGTGAGATCTCCATCAACAGATCTACAGGAAAGGCTGCAGCAGGACAGATCTGCAAGGTCTGATTCTATCTACCTTCTTCCCTATCTAGAATATCCCAATTTGAGATCTATGAATTGAAAGACCTCGGTCCAGGCCTGATCTGGTTGGGTACCAGATCTTGAATTTTTTAGAGGTGATCTTAGAGGCGTTCTTCATCTGGAACGAAAGGCTGACGAAGAAGACAGCAACCAGGCTGATTTCGTCAAGGGCCTTCGATCGAGTCCAAAAGTCTCCAGATTTGTTCGTTGCTGGTTCCGCTGCACCCAAAGTCCGTGGGAGGAGCCAGAATCATGGTCCAATAGTTGGTATCAGAGCCACAGTGGTGAGGAAGCGGTTCCAAGCGCGAGAAGTTGAAGATCCCAAGTGCTGAAAATTTTCAGCAAGGTACCATCAAGGTATATTCTACACTTCTTGATTTTATATTGCTTGTTTGGCTTGAATCCAGTCATGGGCAGTAATATGAAGGTCGATTTTGAGAAGTTTGATGGCAAAAAAAATTTTTTCATGTGGAAAATCTGGGTAGAGGATCTTCTGGTGCAAGCAGATCTGGATCAAGCTTTGGATGAGAAGCCTGAGGGAATGATAGATAGATAGTGGGCATCGTTGGAGAAGAAAGCATGCTCGATGATCAGAGGATGTTTGGCAGATGCAGCGTTGTATTCGGTGCTGGAAGAAAAGACCCCGAAGGGCCTTTGGTCGAAGTTGGACACCATATATATGGGGAAGAATATGTGCAACAAGCTAATGCTGAAGAAGAGGTTGTACAGTCTTTGGATGCAGGAGGGATCTGATGTGATTGGCCACATTCAGAGGTTCGACTAGTTGTGCACGGAGTTGATGAATATCGGTATGAAGCTGGATGAGGAGGACAAGTCTCTGTTGCTTTTGTGTTCGCTGCTAGGATCATATGACTCTTTGGTGACTACACTACTCTACGGCAAGGAGACTCTAGAATATGAGGACATGGTCTCGGTGCTGAGGTCTAATGAGCAAAGAGAAAAGTTGACTAGAGATCGGGCTCCCCAAGAGGATTTGGCAGTAGGGGAGAGGACAGGTAGAGACAGAGGCAGAAGCAAGTCCAGGGGCGGTCCAAGTCCAGGAAGGGAAAGAAAGAGATGAAATGCTTCAAGTGCAACGAGTTCGGGCACTTCAAGCGAGAATGTCCACTATGGAAGAGCAAGAAGGGAGAAAGAAGTGGCTCAGAATCAGTGAGTGCAGTTGCTGGGCAGCAGGTGGAGGATGATCTACTTGTGGTATCAGATGGTCACAGGCATTACACAGAGGAGTGGACACTAGACTCTGCGTGCTCACATCACTACACATCACACAGGTCTTGGTTTGCGACATACACCAAGATAGATGAGGGATCAGTGACTCTAGGCAATCATCCTTGCAAGGTGGCTGGGATCGGGACAGTCAGGGTGAGGATGTTTGATGGGATTGTGAGGACATTGACAAATGTAAAGCACGTCCTAGAGCTGAAAAAGAATCTGGTGTCACTAGGCTACTTGAAGCGCAGTGGATACAGCTTCAGCAGTAGGGCTAGAAGTGGAGTATTAAACATCTCCAATGGAGCTATGGTGGTGATGAGAGGCAGGAAGTTGGACAATAACCTCTATCGCATGGAGGGATCTGTGGTGACCGGAGAGTCTGATGCAGCAGCTGCAGCACAGGACCAGCAGGGGGCTTACAGGATGTGGCACTACCGCCTAGGCCACATGGGTGACAAGGGGCTGAGGGAGTTGAGCAGGAGAGGACTCATCTCTGATCTGGAGGATGGTGCTACAGGAGAGATCTGTGAGCCTTGCCAGATGGGAAAGCAGAGGAGAGTTCAGTTCAATATCAGTACAACCCGCAGTGCAGCCCCTCTGAAGTTAGTACACACGGATGTGTGGGGACCAGCCCCAGTTTCAGCTAGAAATGGGGCCAGATACTTCATGACCCTGATTGATGATTTCTCAAGGAAACTCTGGATTTACTTCATGAGAGAGAAGTCTGAGGTCTTCACCAAGTTTAAGATCTGGAGAGCTGAGGTGTCGAAGGAGCAGGGGAGGAGCGTGAAGTGTCTGAGGTCAGACAATGGCGGAGAGTACACCAGCAGAGAGTTCCAGGACTACTGTGAGGAGTGTGGGATCAGGAGACACTTCTCAGTTAAGGAGACTCCACAGCAGAATGGGGTGGCCGAGAGGATGAACAGAACACTTCTGAAAAAGGCACGATGCATGAGGCTGTAGGCAGGGCTTCCAAAGGCGTTCTGGGTTAACACAGTTGACGCAGCGGGTTACTTGGTCAATCGGTCACCTCACACCAGGTTGGATGGCAGGCTTCCAGAAGAGGTGTGGTCTGGGAGGACAGTTGGGCTGGGCCATCTATGGGTATTTGGGTGCACGGCCTATGTGCACATTAGAGTTGGTGAGCGGAGCAAGCTAGACGCCAGATCACGCAAGATGGTGTTTCTAGGCTATCCGCGAGGAGTTAAGGGATACAGGCTGTGGGATCCCTTGGAAAAAAAGGTCATCATTAGTCGGGATGTGACTTTTGATGAGGAGTCAGTCCTACAGAGGCGAGCAGGCATGGAGGAGCAGCAAGAGCAGGAGGAGGTCCAGCAGGGCGCTGCTGGACAGCTTACCTCTTTGATTTTGCCTCTTGCAGGTACTACTGGAGGACATGACATTCAGGTGGAGCACCTACCTAAGGTATCTCCACAGGTGGAGAGGACTCGGACAGATGATCGAGGTGAAGAGGTCCAGCAGGAGCGAGCTGGACCAAGAACTGATATCGGTGTTGCCCTACACAAGCCCAAGAGGACCATCAGGCAACCAGACCGATATGGCTTCGAGGAGATGCTGTCATATGCCCTGGTGACAGTGAATGGAGACCCATATATGTATCAGAAGGCTATTGAGAGCCAGGATAGAGAGCGGTGGGTCCAAGCGATGTCCGAGGAGATGCAGTCTCTCCACCAGAACCAGACGTGGCAATTGGTGCAGTTGCCACAGGGGAAGAGGCCCATTGGCTGCAAATGGGTCTACAGTCGCAAGGAAGGGCCTTCAGAGCAGGGAGGTATCAGATTCAAGGCGAGGTTAATGGCCAAGGGATACTCCCAGAAGGAAGGCATCGACTTCAGTGAGGTCTTCTCTCCCGTCTCAGACATACTTCCATCAGAGTGTTGCTGAGCATTGTAGCAGCTCAGGATTTAGAGCTGGAGTAGATGGATGTCAAGACGGCGTTCCTCCATGGGCATTTGGAGGAGAGGATTTACATGGAGCAGCCACTCGGTTTCAGGGATTCAGGATTAGAGAGAAAGATTTGTTTGTTGCAGAAGTCGCTGTACGGGCTGAAGCAGTCGTCGAGGTAATGGTACAAGCGGTTCAACTCCTATGTGCGCAGCATTGGACTTTTCAGGTGCGAGTTTGATCCCTGTGTTTATATTCAGTCTCTTGAGGATGGTTCTAGGGTGTTCCTACTCTTGTATGTGGATGACATGCTTATAGCATGCAAGAGTAGGAAGGTTGTGCAGGATCTGAAGGCATCCTTATCTCGGGAGTTTGAGATGAAGGATTTGGGCCCTGCAAGGGAGATCCTAGGCATGGAGATTTTCAGAGACCGAGCCCGGAGGGTGCTGCATCTATCTCAGGGGGGCTACGTACAGAAGGTCTTAGAGAGGTTCGGGATGAAGGGAGCAAAGCCGGCGGAGCTGCCACTTGCCGGTCACTTCAGACTCTCGAAGATCATGGCGCCACAGACTGAGGTGGAGGCTCAGGAGATGGAGACGGTTCCTTATGCTTCAGGAGTTGGGAGCTTGATGTATGCGATGGTCTGTTGTAGGCCAGACATCGCTCATGCAGTGAGTCAGGTTAGCAGGTTCATGGTGCAGCCTGGCAGGGAGCACTGGAGAGCTCTGAAGTGGATATTCAGATACCTGGCGGGTTCAGTTGGAGTTGGCATCTGCTACGAATAGCGAGGAGGTGCAGTGGGATACCCTGACATGTCCAGGGAGGCTCAGGGGCTGATTGGCGGTTATGTAGATGTAGACTTCGATGGAGATGTGGATACCCAGAGGTCTACAACAGGCTTCATCTTTAGCCTGTATGGAGGTCCTATTTCTTGGAGATCGAGTCTGCAGCCTATCACGGCCCTATCCACTATAGAGGCGGAGTATATCAGGCTAACAGAAGTAGCTAAGGAGGTAATTTGGCTGAAGGGTTTGTTGACGGAGATGGGCCTTACTCAGGAGGCCATTAGAGTGCACTGTGACAGCCAGAGTGCACTTCTATTAGCACAGAACTCAGTCTATCATGCAAAGATAAAGCACATCGACATTCGGTATCATCAGATCAGGGAGCTTGTGGAGGATGGAAAGGTGGAGCTGGTAAAGGTACACACCAAGAAGAACCCAACTGACGTACTTACGAAGGTACTTCCACGGGATAGCTTTCAGAGATGTGTTGAGCTGATTCGACTGATGGACAGAGTGGAGCTGGTTGAGGCCTTGGGACACCAAGGTGGAGATTGTTGTGATCCAGGTGGTGTGCCCAAGGCCCAGGGGACCAAGGCTAAGGCCAAGGTCCATCATTCATGAGGGCTTCATGGAGGCTCTAGGGCTAGTTGGGCCCTAGGTTGAAAGGCTGTGGGCCTTTCGGGTTCTTGAGGTCTAGGTTATGTGTGCCTCAAGGGACCAACTCTTTATGGGCCAGGTCTGGGCCCAGGATAGGTGAGATTAGGTCGAGTCATGGGTGTACATGGGTTTGGGTTAACCTAATCTCCCATACAGTTGGTCAAGGGAGTTTTGGGTTTGGGTCACTTGACCCTGTGTTTATATATACATGCACTGTATAGGTTTGATTAAGCCAAAAAATACGAAAACTCTTTCTCCCAAGTCTCTCTCTCTCTTCTTCCTCTCTCTCCAGCTATTCTCCATGCCCCAAGAGCAAGAAACCCTAGGGTTTCTTGCTGCCAGGTCCATAGAAGGTAGGAAAAGCAGGGGAGGTGCTAGGATTTTGAGCCCCTCCCCCTTTGTGCCGCCAACCATATTGCCTCTCCCTCTCTTGCAGCCACCCAAACATTAGGTCTAGGACTTGGAATCTCTTGCTATGAGGTTGGTACAAGTTCTTCTCAGATCTGGAGTTGATCTGAGATCGTTTGAGGTGCGGGTGAGATCTCCATCAATAGATCTACAGGAAAGGCTGCAGCAGGATAGATTTGCAAGGTCTGGTTCTATCTACCTTCTTCCCTATCTAGAACATCCCGATTCAAGATCTACGAATTAGAAGACCTCGATCCAGGTCTGATCTGGTTGGGTACCAGATCTTGAATTTTTTAGAGGTAATCTTAGAGGCATTCTTCATCTGGAACGAAAGGCTGATGAAGAAGACAGCAACCAGACTGATTTCATCAAGGGCCTTTGATCGAGTCCAGAAGTCTCCAGATTTGTTCGTTGCTGGTTCCACTGCACCCAAGGTCCGTGGGAGGAGCCGGGATCATGCTCCAATACTTCAAAACTTTGAAGAAGACTTCTTTGGGCAGTTCAGTCGGAGCCAATGTATCCAATTTGGAGAGAAGGTCGGCCATGATATTTTCTGCTCTTTGAATCTGCTTGATGCCAAAGCTACTGAAGGCAGGGATGATCTCTTTTATCTTTTTGAGATATTTGGCCATACTATCCTCCCGAGCTTCATAGTTTTCACTGACTTGTCCCACCACCAATTGAGAGTCACTGTAGACTTGGAGCCGATCTACTTCTAACTCTTTGGCGATTCTCAGTCCTGCAATTAGAGCTTCATATTCTGCTCCGTTATTTATCGCAGAAAATTCAAAGCGCAGTGTGTATTTTGCAATAATTTCTTCTGGATTGATCAAGATCAGGCCCGTGCCTGCGCCTGACATGTTGGAGGAACCGTCCACATAGAGGGCCCAAAAACCATCAAGGAGATCTGTTCTTTCTTCAGGAGAATTCGACTGGAGTCATGAGTTGTCGGCTTCACCTCGTTCAAGTTCGGTCTCTTCTGGAATAGTGCACTCCACTATGAAGTCTGCTAATATCTGGGCTTTAATCACCGATCGAGGTTGATAGTTGATGTCGAATTTCATGAGCTCGACTGCCCATTTCGCTATCCTTCCGAAAGCATCCGCTCGATGCAGAACCGCTTTGATCGGCTGGTTGGTGAGCAGTATTATGGTGTGCCCTTGGAAGTAAGGTCGGAGCCTTCGAGCTACAATCAACAAGGCGTAAGTTAGTTTCTCTAACTTAGTATACCTGATTTCGGTGTCTCTCAATACTCGGCTAATGTAGTAGATCGGCCATTGAATTTTTGCTTCTTCCTTAACCAGAGCTGCTACGACAGCCACAGGAGAGACCGCCAGGTACAGGAACAACTCCTCTTCGGGTTCGAGCTTTGCCAATAGCGGAGGTGAGTCGAGGTAGCTCTTTAATTTTTCGAATGCTTGCTGACATTCAGTGGTCCAACAGAAGTTCTTTGGCTGCTTGAGGGTCTGAAAGAAAGGCAGGCATCGTTCGACCGACTTTGAGACGAAGCGATTCAGAGTTGCTACTCTCCCAGTAAGATACTGAACTTCCTTTATTGACTTCGGGGTGGTCATTTTCTGGATGGCACGGATCTTTTTCTGATTTGCTTCGATCCCGCACCCCGATACCATGAAGTCCAAGAATTTTTTTGAGGTTACTCCAAAAGCGCACTTGGCCGGGTTCAGCTTCATCTTATATTTTTGGAGGGTGCTAAAGATCTCCTCAAGGTCGGCGACGTGGTTCTTTGTGAATTTACTTTTTACAAGCATATCATCCACGTAGACCTCCATGTTGCAGCCGATCTGCTCTTTGAAGATTTTGTTCACCAGTCGTTGATAGGTCGCCCCTGCATTTTTGAGGCCAAAGGGCATGACACTGTAACAATAAAGATCATGATTAGTAATAAAAGCAATTTTTTCTTCGTCCTCTAGTACCATCCTGATTTGATTGTAGCCAAAAAATGCATCCATGAAAATAAGAAGCTCGTGGCTCGAGGTTGCATTTACTAATTGGTTAATTCTGGACAGAGAATAATTGTCCTTCGGGCAGGCTTTGTTTAGTTTTTTGAAGTCTATACACATCCTCCACTTGCCGTTCGCCTTCTTGACGAGAACCACATTGGAGACCCAGTTTGGGTAGTTGACTTCTCTGATGAACCCGACTTTCAGGAGTTTATCAACTTTCTCAGCTATTGCCACTTGCCTTTTCGATACATGACTTCGAATTTTTTTCTTCGTCGGCAGATGTTTGGGATCAACAGCCAGGCGGTGTTCCATGACTCCCGCATCTATCCCTGGCATGTCCGTCGGAACCCAAGCGAAAATATCCATATTCTTTTATAGAAAATTGATGAGCTGTGTCCGTACCTCTTCTCCTAAGTTAGAGACGATCTTCACCACATGCTCCTCATTCCCATCGTTCAAAAAAATTGAGACAAGATCTTCAATTGGCTCATCTCGTTCTTTAGCAAGGTCGTCGCAGGTGTCCAATCCATCAACCGGATAGGGGTCGGACTGACCATTTCTTTGAAGGGTTATGTTGTAGCAGTGTCTTGCCAGGGCTTGATCTCCTCTGACCTCTCTGACTTCTTGGCTAGTAAAAAATTTCAGCTTCAAGTGGTAGGTCGATACCATAGCTTGAAGGGTGTTGAGGCCAGATCGATCGAGTATTACATTGTAGGCAGATGGCGCTCTTACTACCAGAAAATCCACTTGCGCTCTTGATTGCTTTGGGTACCGGCCTGCAACCACGGTTAAAGTTATTATCCCTTCCATTGACACAGCATCGCTAGTGAACCCTACCAACGGAGAGTTTATCGATCCTAATCGACCATCCGGAATGGATATTTTTGAGAATGCATCGTAAAACAGAATATCAATCGAGCTTCCACTATCAACAAGAATGCGGCGTACATCATAGTCAGCAATATTTAAAGAAACTACAACCGCATCATTATGGGAGAATTGAATCTCCCAGGCATCTTCTTCAATAAAGGTTATAGACTCTTCAGTCCTCTGCCGTTTGGGCGGTACGGCCGATCCACTGGCTACTCCCCGTTGGGGTCCTCCAGAGATGGTATTGATGATCCCGATTGGAGGTCGATCTTCAGGCTGTTCCTCCCTCCTTGGCGGCTCCGGTTGCAGTAGGACCCTCGGCCGATCCTCCCTACCTTCAGGTCTGCGTCGGATGAATCTGTCGAGCCAACTTCGTCTAATGAGCTCCTCAATCCGTCGGTTCATCTCTTGGAACCTTTGATCCTGGAGATCTTCTCAACTGCGAGTCTCAAGGGTCTCCTGGTAGAACAGAGGTAGGGACCCTCCGGGGATGGAATCGTGATCGAACGGAGGGCTCTCCGCCTTCTGCTTCTCCTTTCCGGGGAAGACAGGGCGATTGGCCCAAGTGGCCCGTCCGATCGTCGGATTCTGAAACTCCGACGATGCTCTTTCCAGCCGCACTGATGCCTGCGGCTGTTGCGGCTGCTGCTGCATGGCCTGTACTGCTTCGGTGAGGCTCCTGACCTGCTGAACCAGCAAGTCGAACTGCTCCATACCGACTGCTGTTGCTGGAGGAGGAGGAGCCTGAAAAACTAGAGACTAGATCGGAGTTTGCGGGTCTCGCTGAGATTTGGCCGCGGAGGCCGTGGATCGCCTGGTGGATGCCTTTTGGGGAGGCATTAGGTGGAGATCTGGCAGGAGAAGAAGGAGAAAATGTCGAAGAAGATGACCGAAGGCAGTCCCGTTGAGTACTCCTTTAAGAACAAGGGTACTGCGAAGACACAGACCCCTTCCTCTAGCGCCAATTCTGTTGGTGCAGAATTTCGCCGACGCCGGAGAAGCTGGAGTCGAGAGGATCGCGTCCGCCGTCGGGACCTACAAGGAAAGTCTAAACTAGAGTTAGGGGTGCTCCGGCAAGATCCTCCGACGCTCAAGTCAGTACTCTGTCTCAATAGAAATGGAGCACTCGAATGGAATTTTAGTAGAGTTTCAAGATAGAGTTTAGAGCTTAGAGAATAACGTATTTGGAGGTCCATTTTTATAGACGGAGAGCGTAACTGATTGACAGCGACGTCTGTAACCGCCTGATAGTGGGCCGTTCGGGGCCACGTGGAGTTTGTTACGGAGAGTAGTGGCGTCCGTTGTTGCGACTTGCCAGAGAATGGTGGGGCCATGTGGAATCTGTTACAGAGAGTGGAGTGGGGTAGTGACCATGTCGTGACTTGCCAAAGAGTTCGGACCTGATGGCTGAAGCTCGGCTGGGACGTCTGATGGAGCGGAATGGCTCTCTATTTCTGCAATCTAAGAGGAGATCGGATGTTTCTGAGGTTGCTGACGAGTCCACTGTTGTCGGGTACCTTGGGCGCTGATGCTGCAGGCGGAAGTCATCTGCTGTAGAAGCTCGGATGGAAATTTTCTGTTGGAGAAGTCCGGTAAGAGTCCGATTGTTAGAGGAGTCCGTCTGAAATTTGCCTGATGTAGAAGCTCGCCTGAGGACTGTCCGTCGGAGAGGTCCGATTTCATGAGGAATCCGACAGGGGGTCGACCGACGGTGGAGTTCGGATGGCGCCATGGAGATTCGTCCGCTGGAGGAGTCTCTAGGACACTGAGGAAGGTCGAACGTTAGAGGAGTCCGGGATTCAATTCTGTTGTAGAAGTTCGGACGGAGTTCGACTCTTGTAGGAGTCCGAAAGGAGGCCGCTTATTGTAGAAGCTCGAACGAAGACCGGTTACCGTGAAAGCTCGGATGAAGATTTCCTATTGTAGAAGCTCGGAGTAGAGACTCGGCTGGTAGAGCCTTTCCGTTGTAGAATTCGTCTGTGATCCATCTACTGTAGATGTTCGGACGGAGTCCGGCTCTTGTAGGAGCTCGGATGAAGTCCACTTGCAATAGAAGTTCGGCTGGGATCCGGCTCTCGTAGGAGCTCGGATGAAATCCGGAAGGCGGTCGACCGCCGTAGAAACTTGGATGGAGTCTGGTTACTGTAGAAGTCCTGTTGTTGGAGAAGCTCGAACATTGACGAAGTCCGGAAGAAGTTCGGAGTAAAGTCGTTCGTGGCCGGAAGAAGTCTGGAAGAGATTCGGAGAATAGTCCATCACTGTAGAAAATCGGCTGATAGTGAAGTTCAGAAAACGTTTGGAGCAGTCCGGTAGATGAATGGAGGAGCTCATTATCGGAGAAGTCCGGATGGTATTATGGAAGCCCGGACGGTCGAGGGAGTTCAGAAAGATGCCATACAAGGTCGGAAGTCGGAAGGGTCCTGAAAGCGTCGGCTTTTTACGAACTTCAGCTGGGGATATTTTATACCCAATAATTTTTATTGACAGTAAATTATTATTTATTTAACAACGCAAGGATGTTTGTTTTCTTATTTTTCACATAACATACATATTTTTCCTCGTCTGCATCTAGATTGAACCCCTTGCTCGACGAGACTCACGCTCCACCTACTCCAAAGCCTTGAACACCAGCTTGTTGAGAAAGAACTTTCTGGAGCCGAGGCCCAGGACCTAGCGGGAGCCGTTTGTGATACTCATTTTCGTACCGTCGTCGACCCGCCACTCACGAAGGAAACCCGCCAACCGCGCCATCATCTCCACCGCCTTGTCGCAACAAGGGTTGAGCAGATGAAACACATGGTCCTCCCCCTCGGTCTCCAGCAGCTCCACCACCCCACTCCACCCACTCCCCCTCAACGCCTTGCAATACGCCCTCCCCCTGTCCCTCAGCACATCCCTCTCCGCCACGGCCACCAGCACCCGCCCACACCCCAGCCCCGCCAGGCTTGGTGCCCCCTCCGCCATTGGGTTCACCTGCGGGTCGTCGCTCTCCACCGCGCTTCCCCACGCGAAAGGCCACAGCCGGTCCACCACCTCCGCCTCCAGAAACGGCTTGTCAGCCCGGTCCTTCTCGCAACCCAACCGCTCCGACCCCCAGAAGTGCGGGTGGATCAGCACCAACCCTTCGATCCTCGCCTTCGCCCGCATCGCCATATTGTGAGCGATGTTTGCGCCGGCACTGTCGCCGGCCAAGAACACGCGCGAGATTTCCCCCCGCTGGGCGAGCCATGGCTCGGGCCCAGGCCCCTCGGCGTGGGCCGCCACCCACTGGAGCGCACGCGCCGCGTCCTCGTAGGCCGCCGGGAGCGGGTGCTCCGGCGCCAGACGATAGTTCACTGACACGGCGATCACCTTGGCTTCGACCACGACGGAGTTGACGAAGTTATGGTAGAGGGGCGAGAAGGGACTCTGGACGCAGAAGCCGCCGCCATGGTAGTAAATGAGGACGGGGAGCTTCTGGGAAGGGCCGAGGGAGGTGAGGTCGGGAAGGAAGAGACGGGCGGATAAGTTGGTATGGGGATCGATGAGGACGTCTTTGGAGGTGACGCCGGTGGCAGTGTCGAGGGAGGGTGGGACGAAGTCGTTGCTGCCGTAGAGGCGTTCGATGCGGCCGTCCTTGTAGGTTCGAAGGAGGGGGAGGAGGTCGACAGCGATTTCCTTGCTGGGATCCATCGGAGTTTAAAGGCTGGGTCTGGGTAGGGATGGGAGCTGGGAAGAAACGAGAAGATGTTCTAATTGGATTCTCCTCTTTCGGTAGGTTATTTCTAACGAGTCGTCTGAAAATTAACAGGATAAAGCCCAGGCTTTTTTTGTTTTGTTTTTTTTTTTGCGAGATTATTGCATGCACCAGGTGCAAGTGAACCGAGGCAAATCCCGAAGCGTATGCACGATGGATAGCTCGTAATCGAGAATTGGTGAAATATAAGGGTAGCGTGGCGTGTTATCCACCGTGGGATTTGACGCGGTCCAATTGCACCTGGTGCATACAATACGGAGCCCCCTACCGCTTTGGTACGCTGTCTCTATCTTGTAAACCCCAGAATACCTTGGTTACCAAAAAAAAAAAAAAAAAAAAAAAAAAAAATCCTAGAGCACCTTTCTCCTGTCCAGTATTGTTATCCATCGTTCTCGACCATTGCCAGTGTGATGAGAAATTATTGGATAGAATGAGTCTATCGGATAAGATTATAGATAAAGACAATGACGTTTCCATTAAATATATAATTATGATTAATTATGACTTAACAGAAAAAGATGGCTGACGTGGGAAAGTTGTTGGACATAGAAAAAATATTGGCTTCGTGGGACTCGCTCTTCCCTATTCCATGTTAAAAATTGCTTAGTAGGATGTTGACCGAATTTTCTGCAACTTTCCCTGTTCCCGTTCGACGAAGAGCACCCCGTCGCCGTTGCAGTCGATTTCGATCTGGCCGTCCTCGTCCCGGCCAAGCCGGCCCGCCATCGGGTAGAAGGGCACCAGTGCCTTAGCCAGCGCCGCCCAAAGCCTCTCCGCGTCGAAGAATTCTGGCGAACCGTCCGGTCGGTAGAAGTATAAGCTCGGCGTGTGGAACCGCGGCACCATCAGGTCGAGGTTCGAGTTCCACAGCCGCCGCCGTGGCATCAGCTCCGCCGGTCGGACCATTGTCGACCGCCACTGCAATATGATCATCACTCCTCCCTGCGACCAAAAACGCGCGCCAGATGCGGCCGTCAGCCACGTGATCTGATCGCTCGTCTCGGGACCAGTCAGCACCGGAATGAGCTTTGTCCTCTGTTACCTACTTCCAATATTGTTCTTTTATTGATTGGTGCTTTTGACCCGATCAGGAAATGAGGACCGCTCAATCGTGCCTACATTATGATAAGGATTTATATTTTAACAATGCGGGCTAGCGGCCGACAAAAAATTATTAGGTAGCCAATCTTTTTCCTGTTAAATCATGGTTAACCGAATAAAAATCATATGGCACGAATACTATAAAATATCATAGGAGGTAGTATTGGGGTAAGTCGATCTTCAATTTAAGTCAATCAATCTTCGATTTCGACTTAACAAAAACTGGCCGACCGTACATACAACTTCGACTATGCATCAGCTAATTGGATAAATCACAACGACTCATGGTTGGCAAACTGACTGATATTCGGCTGCTATCGATCAACAACAGACAACTTGAATAACCTCCGACCCAAGACTGTCGACATATCAGAACTACTAGTCGATGGTTCGTTCGGATCTTCTACCGACATATCAATATTATCGATATATAGTCGGTCAATCTACTCAACATACTATAACCATTATGAGCGGTTATCGATTATGTTTACGGTAATTAGTAAAAATTAACGACTCACTAACTCCACAATTATGGTCCGATAATTTAGCGCCATAAAAAATGAGACCACATCTCGATAGTTACATCAGAATCATTTGTAAAAAGAGGATAAGTGAATAGCACGGGGAAGATACTTTTGTGCCAGAGCACTGCTACTCTCGACATTCAAATTTACTGTTCACCAATTTCTTCTCTGACTTAAGCATTGGAGGTCCCCGCCGAACATAACTCCGATTTATGAAGACGCTGTTTTGCAGGTATTCATCATCGACGATAGGCGATAAAGAATTTTTCGTAACAGATTGGCGCATCAGGAAGGGGGAGATCTGAAGTCAATCATACCGAAAATCAGAGTCCAACATTCAACTGGCTCAGCAAGGTACTCTTCCCGTAGGGAAGATTCTCCTCCCCCATCTCCGATAGCAAAGCCTAGTTCCTCACGTCTTGTGATCACCACGGACGTCCAGATCGCTGCACTTGTGTAGCAGATGAGTGTTTTGACGGAAGCGGTCAAAAACCTCCAACAGTAGCAAACCCAGCAGTAGCCACTGGCGGAACAACCGGTGGCACTACCGATGCCTTCCAGGCACAGTTGCCATCCTCCACGATGATCACCTTCTTTCTCCTTGGAGCGACTGTCTCGACACTCTAATTGAGATGGACGACCACATTCTCGGCACTCTCACTGTGCCACCCACCACTCATGGCGTTCCTCCTCTCCTTCTCATGTTCATAGTGTTAGGAAGGAAAAACGATCGTGGACGCCTTCTGCTTCTTCTTCAAGCTCGTCCGGAGTTTTCCAGCAACGACGGTTGGACGACTATGAACGCAAGTTTCAGAAAAACGACCGCCGACTTATCCGACTTCAGGTGGAAGGTAGGAAGTCCACCAGTGACTACGACTTTCACACCGTCCAGCCTCTCTCTCAGCACATCTTAGATGAGTCGATCCTATCTGTTAGATGTATGTCCTAGAAGCCAATATGGCTAACACATTGTAATTAATATAGGGTATAATTTTGTACTTAATATATTGATATGATCTATAAAAAGATAAATTCTTTTTTATTCAAGTATAATGTGTCTTTGCATCATCCATGAAATTAGTTTCGATACATATTCTCAAGGTGTTGAGAATTAGAGACATGTATTTCATTTTTAAAGGCTCTCGGTCATAGGACATCATGAGGACAGTGATAGATCTGAATAGACTGATGCATAAATTACTTTCTTTGGGATAGATGGATCTTTAATCTACTGTGTAGAGATACAGGATGATGAGTGCGGGTGGTTGTTAAAGAACAACTAGCACTGAGCGTGACCATATGAGAGATCACTTAGATTTCTATTCAATCGTTAGTGATTGTCTCGATACTATAGTTGTGTGACTGATCTTTTGATTTGAGATGGTACTACTACTCGTAGTGAGGCTGCTGGAGTTTGATTGACACATAAACATGAGTCTCAATGAGCCCTTGTAGTGGATATTGACGACAGTTGGTCCACTGTAGGAGTAGGGTGCACATCAAGATAGGAACTATCAACCTTGATAAAGAGGAGTAGTCTTATGGGATTTGAGAAGCTAAGTCCATGAATCTGTGGCCACAGTAGAGTGATTGATGGAAAAGAGTTTCTATAGACATCACGTCTGGACTTGAGCTAATCGAATCTATCATATGACTGATGTTGAGGTTTGACGATTTATCCATGACCTGCCATCTAATCAGAATTCATGATAGAGAGACTGAATCACATGTTAACTACACCTAGAGGTTCATTTCAGTTCTACTGGGTTGCCACTATATACTGCTAGATGTTACTGATGGATTGTGAGAGCTCATTAGGTTGTTCTGGATCGATAATTCTTGTTGAGTTAGAGTGAAATTATTTTAACCCATTGAAAAGAGTTTCTATGATACAATGATAGAGATCATTGTATGTCTCACTACCAGATAGAATTAAACCTATGAGGTCACACAACAAAGGGATCATGCCTGGAATTAGTAATTGAGCTTATGAAGTATCAATTGGGTTTAGAGAAATTCATTGGGTTCATGATAACCTTGCTAGTACATGGTTGGACCCATTTCTCTTTCAGTTAGGATTACTTATTTGATAAGTTAATTCTAACTTAATTATTTACTGATTACCTACATGAATAAGATTCATGAGACTCTAATTGTTGGGTGTCTAAGGTTATGGATCACATAAATTAAGGGTGTAAGTCCTTTATGAATCTTCTTGATGCTTATTATGGGGCGCCACTTTGAATTGTTCAATTTGGACGTGTCCATTGATTAGAGGGCCATTAGTTCTCATATGAGATGTCTCTTAAGTGCAAAAGAGGATGTTTATTTTTGGGTGCAATGGCTCCAATAGTTGGTGCCAATCAGGGTTCCTAATATAAGTTGGATAACTTAAGAAAAGAGGAAACCCAATACAAGCAGGACTTGTACTTTGAGATTGAATATGATTCAATCTTTGTGCCTATAAAAGGGAACCTCCCCTAAGGTCCTATGCCTATCCAAGCCGCCCCCTCTCCATGCCTAAAGAGCTCCCCACGCCCCTCTTCCTTCTCCCTTTCTCTTCTTCTCCCTTGGGCATCCCATATACGCCCCATACTTGGGATGCGCGTCCCAAGTGTTGCACACGCCCAAGGTGTTGGGCGGCCCTTCATCTGTTGGTTGTTGGTCTCTTGTAGCACCATAAGGCAAGGAGAAAAGCTAGAGGGGAAGAGAAGATAAGAATCAAGGAGAAAGATCAAACGTTGATCGCGATCCAGGCTTCATTCAAATTCAACAGGCTGAATTTTAGAGAATCAAAATTCAAATCTTAGAGGGCTATTTCAGACTGATTCTGAGTGAATACTCATAGAGGTCAGATACTTATGCAGTTAACAGTGAGCCTCATCTCTTTCAGATCCAGATTTGAAGAAAGAGATTGCGAAATAGGTATGTAATTTGATCACAATCTAAATTTCAGCATATATCAATTTCAGCATATGAAATAGATCCATGTAGTTTTATATTTGTATGCATATAAAATTTAGATTAAAATTATTTTAATCTTATTCTCCACTGCGGTGTTTAGAAAATTAAGTTTTAAAATATATATGCATGCTTCAAACCCCAAATTTCAACAGTGGTATCAGAGCTACGGATTTTCCTATGCTGAATTTTGATATACATAATTTTGAAAAGATTTTAAAATCAATTTTTTTCTCGATATATGAGATGTATGGAAGGATCTTCAAATCTAGAATTTGATTTTAGGCTTGATTTTAGAACATATAGATGATATGTTGATGCATGCAAAGATCTGAATTTTGATCTAGAAAGAGTTCTAGTTCATGTTCATGTGAAATATAGATGCATGCATGAAACTTAAAATTTTTTTTTATGATCTAAATTTAATCTATATATATGATATATGATTGCATGTTTAAACTGATCTATGATTAGTATATGAGATATATGAAATCATGTTTAAGATCTAAAATTTTTTTGATCTGATTTTACATGTGTATATGTGATATATGTCTGTATGTTAAAACTTAAAAATTATTTTCATATTTTAAAACTTACTTTCATGCAAAAAATTTAGATCTGAAATATGATTTTAGAATCTGAAATTTGTATTTGTGCATGAGGATTTTGATCATAAAAAAATCAAAAAATTAGGTCATGTAATAGGATTACATCTAAGATTTTTGATTTGAGTCATATGGATCTAATTCGATTAAGTAATTGATCAAATCGAGTCAATTATTGAATTGAGTTAGATCAATTAAGTTAATGATCATATAATTATTGTTGATCAAATTAATTGAGTCCCATATATAGAATTGATTAACCTAAGGATCTAATTTGGCTTATTGGCTTGAGTCTGATTCGTTTGAGCTAACTAATTCTGATCAATCAACCTATTGGTGTTTAAAATAAGTTAATGAGATGTGGTTATTTAATTAATTTTATTTGCCAATTTGACCAATTTATTGGTGACTAAAGAAGGTAATGGAGGGACCCCCATCGATCTTCACTTATCGACCAATTTGAAAGATTGGGACTTGAATTAGGTTGCTTAGCAATCTGGTTTAGCCCATGCCACTTAGATCGATCATACGATGACTGATTAGATGAGACCTAAATCTAAATCTTTTCATAAATATTAAATTCATAGGTTTTCCATCGTTGTAGATGTGCTGGCGTGTTACTGGCGTTGACTGTTCTCAACTGGTCACAGTGGTTCAGTTGCATCGAAAATACGCAACCACTCTATTAGCAAAGAGTTACTCTAGGGTAAGGATGGATTTGGGCCCAATAACTGTTAGGTGAGGGACTCAATGATGGTCTTGCACCTGCTTGTGAATGGTGGATCAGACTTAACTAAGAAGTATTGACAATAACTGTTAGGTGAGCCCACATGACTTAGAGATCAAGTCGCTGCAACATGCTTAGTGAAGCATCTACGCAAAGAGTTGCCTACGCATCGGTGTGCAGTTACCAATAACTGTTAGGTGAGGTGCATGTCATCGATGGAACCGCAGCACCCATTAGGAATCCTTTGTCACGTTAGGGTTTTCATTTTCTTTTCGGAGAGTGGAGGGATCCAAAAAATTAGTGGGAGTTATTATTTGCATCTTAAAGTTCTTAGAAATAAATTAAAAATTAAGTACATAAGTTTAACTTGAATTTCTACTCTCGCAGATAAACCATCATGTCAGTCTCAAACCCTCTAGCTCACATCATTGAAACTAATCATTTGACTGGTAATAATTTCAAAGACTGGCTCAGAAACCTCAGGATTATCCTAACTTCTAAAAAGTTAAATCATGTTCTCGACTAGAATCCTATTGTATTGCCAAACCATCCTATTGCCGAGTAGAGAGCTGCTTTTGAGAAGTGGATGGATGAAGATAGTCGGGTTAAGTGCTATGTGCTGGTGTCTATGTCAAACGAGTTGCAAAGCTAGCATGAGCATATGCCCACTGCTCGAGCCATGATTACCACTTACAAGAGTTGTATGGTGAGCAGAGCCATACTACACGATTCGAAGTATCCAAGAGACTCTTTAATCTGAAGATGCGGGAAGGGCAGTCTGTCCATGAGCATTGTATGACAGTGATTAAGGATATTGAGGAGCTTGAAAAGCTCAGACTGAATATGCAAAAAGAATTGCAGATGGATCTGATCCTTCAATTCTTTATCAGTTCATATAGTCAATTCATTATGAATTTTCATATGAACAAATTTGACTGCACTATTTTCGAACTTGTTAACATGTTGGTCACAACGGAGGGTACCTTGAAGAGTTTAAGGGGCTCTGTTCTTACTGTGGAGTAGACTTCTTCTTTCAAGAGAAAGTCTTCTGGAAGGAAGAAGGCTAAATCCGTGAAGAAACATAAGAGAGAGAGCAAGCCAAAAAAGGATGATCCAAAAGTGGCTGAGGCAAAGGGAAAGTGTTTCCACTGTCATACTGAAGGCCATTGGAGAAGGAACTATCCTAAATATCTAGAGAGCCTGAAGACCAAAAAAGATGACAAATCTTCTGAAGGTATGTTCGTAATTGAATCTAACCTTACGGTTTCTTCTACTTCTAGTTGGATATTAGACTCTGACTCAAGTACTTATACATGCACGTCTATGCAGGGTTTGATAGAAAGTAGGAGGTTGAGGGAAGGTGACATGATCCTTCGAGTCGGCAATGGAGCAAAGATTGCTGTAGAGGCCATTGGTACTTATCCTTTCTGATTACCGTCTGGTGTTAGATTAGATTTAAAAGATTGTTATTATGTTCATGTAGCTAGTCAGAATTTAATTTTCATATCTGTACTAGCACAGGAAGGTTTTGAAATTAGTTTCAATACAGACTTTTGTTCCATTTATTTTCAAAATAAATTGATTGCACAAGATCTTTTAATTAACAGTTTTTATCACTTGCATATTGATGCAAATGTGAATCTAAACGAGCAAATAGTGAGTGCCGTAGGTCAAAAGAGACCCAGAGATGAAATTAACCAGAAGTACTTGTGGCACCATAGACTAGGCCATATTGGAGAGGACAGGATAAACAAACTAAAAAAGGATGGGATCCTTGGCTCTCTTTGTCCAGAGTCGTATCTAGCTTGTGAATCTTACCTTCGAGGAAAGATAGTTAAGTTATCCTTTATAGGACATAGGGAAAGGGCCACCACAGTGCTACTTGTCCTGGTACACACCGATGTGTGTGGACCATTTGATGTATAAGTCAGAGGTGGTTATAGCTACTTCATTATCTTGACTGATGATCTCTCACGGTATGGGTATGTGTATCTCATGAAACACAAGTCTGAGGTCTTTGAAAAGTTCAAGAAATTCAGACATGAAATAGAAAAGCAGACAGACAGGCCCATTAAGGTTCTTCGATCTGATTGAGGAGGTGAATACCTTAATCGAAAATTTTTGAGATATCTTAAGGACAATGGCATAGTCTCTCAGTGGATCCCTCCTGGAATACCTCATTTCAACAGGGTATCTGAAAGAAGAAATAGGACTCTATTGGATATAGTCTGGTCCATGATGAGCTTCACTGATCTACTCTTATTTCTTTGAGGACATACCTTGTTAACTACAATTTACTTGTTGAATAGGGTTCCATCAAAGTCCGTTCTTACTGCACCGTATGAGATATGGTTCGGTAAAAAATTGAGTCTGGGTTATCTTAAGACTTGGGGATGTCCGGTCTAAGTCAAAAGATAAATGACAGAAAAATTGAAGGATAGATCTATTATAGCTCGTTTTATAGGATATCCAAAAAAATCTATGGGATACTACTTCTACTTCTATAAGACCACAATATGATTGTGAGTCGAAATACCGTGTTCCTGAAAAAATAGTTTATCCAGGATGACGGTAGTGGGAGGTTAGTGAAACTCGAAGAGAAGGCCTCTGAAGAGTTTAGAGCTATAGATCCTCAGGAACTCGTAGTCCATGAGTTAGTAGTTGATGTTCTTTTGCTACCTCGTAGATCTAGCAGGATCTCCTGACCTCCTAAAAGGTACATGGATATGCTTATGGAGAAAGTAAAGAAAATATTCTTTATGGGAGATAGGGGTCATAGTGATGATCCTAATACCTTTGACGAGGTGATATCTGACATCGATTTCAAAAAATGGTTGGATGCTATGAAGTCAGAAATTGACTCGTTGCACTCGAATCAAGTCTGGACTTTAGTGGATCCACTTGAAGGTATTATATCTATTAGATGTAAATAGATCTACAAAGGAAGATAGATGCCGATGGTAAGGTAAAGACCTATAAAGCTAGACTTGTGGCTAAAGGTTATAGTCAGCTCGAGGGTATTGACTATCAAAAAACTTCTTCGCCCGTAGCCATGCTAAAATCTGTCTACACTTTGCTTGCTGTTGCAGCTTATTACGATTATGAAATCTAACAGATGGATGTGAAAACTATCTTCCTGAATGGATATCTTGAGAAAAATATCTATATGGAGCAGCCTATGAGTTTCACGTTTGGTGATGGTGATCATAGAGTCTGCAAGCTGGAAAGGTTTATATACGGATTAAAGCAGGCTTCTCGAAGTTGGAACCATCATTTTGATGAGATAAACAAATCGTTTGATTTCATCGAAAATGAAAAGGAACCTTATGTATACAAGAGAGTTAGTGGGAGTGCAATCTCCTTATACTATACGTGGATGATATTCTCCTCATTGGGAATGATATTCTCATGCTGACCACGGACAAAAGATGGTTGTCCAAGAAATTCTCCATGAAAGACCTAGGAGAAGCATCCTATATTCTTGGAATAAAGGTCTATAGGGATAGATCTAAACGGATGCTTGGCCTATCACAAAAGCTATACATAAAGAAGGTGCTGAAGAAGTTTAGCATGAAAAACTCCAAGAGAGGTCTCTTACCTCTTAGGCATGGTATTAGTCTCTCTAAGACGATATGTCCGACCACATCTGAGGAGGTTCAGTGAATGAGTAGGATTTTTTATGCCTCGATAATAGGGAGCTTCATGTATGCCATGCTATGTACTTGACCTGATATTGCCCTTATTGTGAGTGTCACAAGCAGATATCAGTCGAATCCAGATGAAGAGCACTGGACAGCTGTGAAGAATATCCTTAAGTACTTAAGAAGGACTAAGGATTTGTTCTTGATCTTTGGAGGAGACTCTGAGTTGCGAGTTGAGGGGTATATTGATTCAAACTTTATGTCTGATTCTGATGATAGAAAATCTACATCAGGATATGTGTTCGTTTTCAATGGTGGTATAGTCAGCTGGAAGAGTTCCAAGCAATCCATCATAGCGGATTCGACCATGGAGGCTGAATATGTCGCTGCTTTGGATGCTGTAAAGGAAGGCTTTTGGTTCAGAAAGTTCATTGTGAAACTTGAGGTTATGACATCAGATGCCATACCACAGTACTGCGACAACAATGGAGCCATAGCACTTGCTAAGGAGCCGAGATCTCATCAGAAATCAAAACACATCGAGCAGCATTATTATATCATACGTGACTACTTCGATAAGAAATATGTCGAGATGTAAAGAATAGACTCCATGGATAACGTGGCAGGTCCACTGACTAAGCAGTTGAGCCAACTAAAAATGAAAGTCCACCTTGAAAAGATGGGACTTAGATTTATGGCCAATTGACTTTAGTCCAAGTGGGAGATTGTTAAATGTATGTTTTAGAAGCTAATATGGCTGACACAATATAATTAATCTAGGACATAATTTTATACTTAATATATTGATATGATCAATAAAAGGATAAATTCTTTTTCGTTCAAGCATAATATGTCCTTGAATCATTCATGGAATTAGTTTCGATACATTTTCTCAAGGTGTTGAGAATTAGAGACATGTATTTAATTCCTAAAGGCTCTCGATCAAAGGATCATCATGAGGATAGTGATAGATTCGGATAGACTAACACATAAATTATTTTTTTTGGAATAGATGGATCTCTAATCTACTGTGTAGAGACACAGGACGATGAGTGCGGATGGTTGTTAGTGACCATACGAGAGATCACTTGGATTTCTATTCAATCATCAGTGATTATCTCGATATTGCATTTGTGTGACTGATCTTTTGACTTGAGATGGTACTACTACTCGCAGTGAGGCAACTAGAATTTGATTGACATATAAACATGGGTCTCAAGGAGCCCTTGTAGTGGATATTGACGATAGTTGGTCCACTGTAGGAGTAGGGTATGCATCAAGATAGGATCTATCAACTTTGATAGAGAGGAGTAGTCCTATAGAATTTGAGAAGCTAAGTTCATGAATCTGTGGCCACAGTAGAGTGATTGATGAAAAAGAGTTTTCATAGACATCACGTCTGGACTTGAGCTAATCGAATCTATCATATGACTGATGTTGAGGTTTGACGATTTATCCATAACCTGCTATCTAGTCGGGACTCACGATAGAGAGACTGAATCACACGTTAACTACATCTAAAGGTTCATTTCAGTTCTACTGAGATGTCACTATATACTGCTAGGTATCACTGGTAGATTGTGAGAGCTCACCAGGGTTGTTCCAGATCGACAATCCTTATTGAGTTAGAGTGAAATTATTTCGACTCATTGAAAATAGTTTCAATGATATAATGATAAAGATCATTGTATGTCTCACTACCAGATAGAATTAAATCAATGAGGTCACACAACAAAGGGATCATCCCTGAAATTAATAATTGAGCTTATGAAGTGTCAATTGGGTTTAGAGAAATCTATTGGGTTCATGATAACCTTGCTAGCACATGGTTGGACCCAATTTTTCCTTCAGTTAGGATTACTTATTTGATAAGTTAATTCTAAGTTAATTATCTGCTGATTACCTACATGAATAAGATTCATGAGACTCCAATTATTGGGTGTCTAAGGTTATGGATCACATAAATTAAGGGTGCAAGTCTCTTATGAATCTCTTTGATGGTTATTATGGGGTGTCACTTTGAATTGTTCAATTTGGGCGTGTCCATCGATTAGAGGGCCTTTAGTTCTCATATGGGGTGTCTCTTGGGTCCAAAAGAGGGTGTTTATTTAAGGGTGCAATGTCTCCAATAGTTGGCACTAATAAGGGTTCCTAATATAAGTTGGATAACTTAAGAAAAGAAGAAATCCAATACAAGTAGGACTTGTACTTTGAGATTGAATATGATTCAATCTTTATGCCTATAAAAGGGGACCTCCCCTAAGGTCCTAAGCCCATCCAAACTGCCCCCTCTCCACACCCAAAGAGCTCCCTACGCCCCTCTTCCTTCTTCCTTTCTCTTCTTCTCCCTTAGGCGTCCCATATACGCCCTATACTTGGGATGTGCATCCCAAGTGTTGCACATGCCCAAGATGTTGGGCGGCCCTTCATCTACTGGTTGTTGATCTCTTGTAGCACCACAAGGCAAGGAGAAGATAAAGATCAAGGAGAAAGATCAAACGTTGATCGCGATCCAGGCTTCGTTCAAATTCTGCAGGTTGAATTTTGGAGAATTAAAATTCAGATCTTAGATGACTGTTCCAGACTGATCCCAAGTGAATACTCATAGAGATCGGATACTTGCACGGCTAATAGAGAGCCTCATCTCTTCCAGATTCAGATTTGAAGAAAGAGATTATGAAATAGGTATGTGATTTGATCATAATCTAAATTTCAGCATATATCAATTTCAGTATATGAAATAGATCCTTGTGATTTTATATTTTTATGCATGCAAAATTTAGATTAAAATTATTTTAATCTTATTCTCCGCTGTGGTGTTTAAAAAATTAAGTTTTTGAAACACATATGCATGCTTGAAATCCTAAATTCCAACACCATCTCAGTTCAAGATGTCGCAAGTGGAGCCAAACGATGGCTCCACCGACCCAATCGACCATCTGAAGAGCTATAAAGCTCTCATGATGATCCAGGGGGCTACCGATGCCCTCTTATGCATTAGCTTTTCAAAAACTCTTCAAAAAGCTACTCGGGTCTAGTATTCTGGGCTCCAGTTGGGAAGCATTGACTCTTTTGAGCAGCTCGAATATTCTTTCGTGATCCACTTCAGTACTAGCCGAAGGCTATCACGAACATCCGACAGTCTATTCTCGATCAAACAAGGAGAGGCTGAGACATTAAAAGACTTTGTGGTCTGTTTCAATACGGTCATACTTGAGGTCAGGGACCTCATGAAGACATGGCCATATCGATCATGAAGAGAGGTCTGAGGGGATCCAGGTTCTCCTACTCTTTGGACAAAACTCTCTCCCGAATCTATGTTGAACTTCTTAAATGCACGTATAAGCACATCCGCATGGACAAGGTTGCTTCTGATCGATTCCAGACGGAATGCAAGAGTCAGAAGAAGAAACAAAAAAAAGGTGGAGTTCCGATCGAATCAAGTCGGCCACCTTCCAATAAGCAAGCTTCACCCCCATGACGGAGTCCGAAGCCGAACTATGGTAGGTATGACTCCTATACTCCTCTCTCTGTTCTCTGTGCGTAGATTCTCATGGAGATCGAAAGAACAGAGTACCTATGGCACCCCCCATCGATGAAGGCACCCTCGAGGAACCGTAATTGGAGGATTACTGTTGGTTTCATCGTGATCACGATCACGATATCGAACAATGCATCTAGCTCAGGGATGAGATAGAGGTCCTGATCTGGTGAGGCTATCTCAAGAAATATCGAAGAGATTAGCCAACTCAACCTCCTACCGACCGATAACCTCGATCGCAAACTGAGGAGGCTATCAATAATCAGCCGACTATAGGAGTGATCAATATGATCTCCGGATGATCGAATTGGCGAAAAACTTTCGAAGAAGAGTTGGCGAAGAGGCGACAACTCAATAATGTAATAACTTTTTTGGAAGAGGATGTTTGAAAAATTCAAACTCCCTATGATGATGCTGTTGTTGTTTCGACAACAATAGCAAATTATGATGTAAATTTTTTTTTTGTAGATAATCGAAGTTCGATTGATGTTCTTTTTTACTTGATTTTTTCTTGAATACGACTACCGACTGATCAACTCAGAAGAATCTCGATGCCATTAGTCGGTTTCACTGGGGATGCTGTCACTATGGAAGGAAAAATTTCTCTCTCCTTAACCACGGGAACTGAACCACAACAGAGCACTGTTCTTGTGACATTCACAGTTGTTCAGATTCTTTCGACCTATAATGCCATACTCAGATGATCTAGTCTTAATGCATTGAGAGCAGTGGTCTCGACAGACCATCTACTAGTTCAATTTTCCATGAGGAATGGAGTCAGAAAAATGCATGGAGACCAACAGCTAGTCCGATGTTGCTTCTTAGTCTCCACATGAAATAATAAACCTGAAGACTCTTTGTCCGTCGACAACTTGGACCAAAGAGAGAATCGGGAGAGGGGTGAACTAGCTGAACAATTGATTTCCATCCCATTAAAAGAAGAAGATCCCGAGAAGACGGTCCAAATTGGATCGTAGCTGTCTGATCTGGAGTGATAGCAACTAATAAATCTACTAAGAGTAAATACCGATATTTTTACTTGATCGGCCATCGATATGTCGGGCATTCTTTCGGAAGTAATAACTCACTGACTCAACATCAATCCGAATGTCAAGCCAGTGAGACAGAAGAAATGACCTTTTACCCTTGAAAGACAGAAGGTCATTGATGAAGAAGTCCACAAGCTCCTCACGGCAAGCTTTATCAGAGAAGTTACTTATTTTGATTGGCTCGCCAACATAATGATGGTGAGAAAAATCAACAAAAAATGAAGAATCTATATCGACTATACAGATTTGAATAAAGCTTGTCCAAAGGACAGCTTTCCACTACCGAAGATTGATCAATTGGTTGATGCGACTTCGAGCCATCAAATTTTAAGCTTCATGGATGCCTTCGTCGGATATAATCAGATTCGGATGGCACTTGAAGATGAAGAGTACACAGCTTTCGTAATCGACAAGGGCATATACTGTTACAAAGTGATGCCTTTCGATCTAAAAAATACCGGAGCCATCTACCAACGACTTGTTAATAAGATTTTTAAGACATAGATCAAACAAAATATGAAAGTATATGTGGATGATATGTTGGTGAAGAGCTCTCAAACTTCAGAGCATGTTCGGGACCTGGAAGAAGTCTTTAGCATACTTCAACGACATCAGATGAAGTTGAATCAGACTAAGTGTGCATTTGGAGTGACTTCTAAAAATTTTTTTAAATTTTTTGTGTCACAATGAGGAATTGAGGCTAATTCTGAAAAGATAAAGGCCATCATCGATATGAAGCACCCAAGTTTGAAGAAAGAGATACAGCAACTCAATGGAAGAATCACTGCACTCAGCCGATTCATCTCTAGGCCGGTTGAGAGATGCTTGCCATCCTTCAAGACCTTGCGGCAAACAAAGAATTTCTCATGGTCAGATGAATGTCGACAGTCATTCAAAGATTTAAAAAAATACCTAGCCTCTCCGTCTTTGCTTACAAAATTATAAGTCGGAGAAACACTGTATCTCTACTTGGCGACTTCGATAGAGGTGGTTAGTTTGGTGCTCATCCAAGAAGATAAAAATCAAATTCAACGATCGATCTACTATACTAGCAAGGTGCTACATAATGTCGAGGTGAGATACTCAAGAGCAGAAAAGATGATTTACGCTCTGATCATATCATCACAACAGCTTTGTTCGTACTTCTAAACACATCCAATTGTAGTCTTAACAGATCAGCCGTGGAAGGCGATCTTACATCAACATGATACATCGGGTCAGATGGCAAAGTAGGTAGTAAAGCTTGATGAATTCAACATACAATACATCCACGTCCGTTAATGAAGGCACAAGTTCTAGCCGACTTCATCGTCGAATGTACAATACCCGACAATAAATCAGAGGATGAAACTGATGATACAATAAAGCAGACCATGACTCTCAAACCCGACCTAAGGTAGACTTGGGTGTTACATACAAAGTAGTGGAGCTGGTCTCATTCTTACAAATTCTAAAGGGATAGTTACTGAATATATCCTTCGGTTTAACTTCAAAGCATCAAATAATCAAGCCGAATATGAAGCGCTCTTAGCCAGCTTGAAGATTGTCAAAGAACTTGACATTGACAGTCTGAAGGTCTTCACCAACTTGCAATTAATTGCTGGATAGGTCAAGGATGAATTTGAAGCTCAAGACCCTATCATGATGAAGTATCTTCAAAAGGAGAAGGATCTTATATTAACCCTAAAATACTTTGAGATCTTTCACATTTCGAGAAATGAAAATACTCGAATCGATACACTCTCCCGACTTGCTACTTGCTGGGTCGAACATTCATTGAATGCCTCGAACAGTCGAGTATCGATAAAGTCGAGGAAGTATTACAACTCACTGTTGAACCAAGCTGGATGGATCCAATCATTCAGTACCTGACCCATGGGACTCTCCCTATAGATCTCTCAGAAGCCAAACGACTCCGATGGATGGCTTCTCAATATATTCTGATGAATGGTCATCTCTACAAAAGATCGTTCTTCCTTTTCTTACTAAAGTGTTTGGGACCAATAGATGCCGACTATGCACTCTGAGAAGTTCATGAAAAAATTTATAAAAATTACTTGTGGGATAAATCTCTAGCCTATAAAGTCCTACGACAAGGATATTATTGGCCCACCATGAAGAAAGATGTGGTTGAGCTTATCTGAAGGTATGAACCATGTCAGAGATATACAAATATACAACACCAACCGACCAGCCAGCTAACATCGATTGTTGCATCATGGCCCTTCACACAGTGGAGAATTGACATACTTGATCCTTTCCTTCCGGTATCTGGTTAGAGAAAGTTCATAGTGGTCACTATCGATTACTTCATCAAATAGATAGAAGCTAAACCTCTGGTACAAATTACTGAGAGTGGATAGAAGACTTCATTCAGAAATTAATCATATGCAGATTCGATTTGCCACATACCATCATCACTGATAATGGTCGATAATTCGACAATCAGAACATCAAAGAGTTCTATGCGAAATTTTATATTACGCATAAACTCACATCAGTCGGCCATCCACAATCAAATGAAGAGGTGGAGGTAACCAACCAAATGATTCTGCATGGACTCAAAATCTGATCGAATGAAGCTAAAGACCTCTGGGTGGAAGAACTATATCTGATCTTATGGGCATATCGAACAACCCCTCACATACCGATGGAAGAATCATCATTCAATTTGGCTTACGGGATAGAAGCAATGATCCCACTTGAGATCGGATTGCCATCAATAAAGATTCAGCAATACAGTGAGCCGAGCAATTTCGAATGTCGGAGAGCCGATTTAGATCTACCTTCAGAAGTCTGACAGCAAGCTCAAGTTCAGATTGCTGCATATCGACAAAAGGTAGTCCAGTACTATAATGCAAGAGTCAAGTCGAAGATCTTTCGATCAGGAGATTTGATTCTACGAAAAGCAAAAATTTCAAAATCTTTGGATCAAGAAAAGCTATCTCTAAATTGGGAAGGACCTTACAGAATAGCCGAAACACTCAGACTGGACGCATATCGGCTAGAGACACTTGAAGGGTCAGCTATTCTCCGAACATGGAATGCCGACAATTTAAAGATGTATCATCAATAAAATTATCCATATATACATTATTCAAAATGAAATACAGAATTTTAGAATCACAAGTCTCGGTCGACTACGGAATGATTTTGAATCGATAAGTGAACGGTCGATTTTTATCAACCATCGACCATGCATCGATTTTCCCTGTAAAAGCCGAACTATTGACTATACTTCAACATAAAATTTATCTCGATTTTTTACTGTAAAAATCGATATTAATCATATCGACTTTCACTGTAAAAGCCATAATACCAACTATGTCTCGGTATTAAATATACTTCGACTTTCCAATGTAAAAGCCAATCATAGTCAAAAGACTATTATGCTAACTTAATCCTAACTAAGTGAAACATTATGCCAATACAACCAAGATCGGATTGAAATTATACCGACTCAGCTATGGCCAGTCGAAGGATATTTAGCTTGCCACCGATTATCAAACGACTTGACGTACAAACCTGACTAAACATCGGACCCAGGATATTCGACTTATTATCATTTATCCTAATTTTTAAAGTATGTCAAAAGAGCTATGTGACTAACGGATGATTCTACAAGTCCTATCGAATGCTCGATTCGTCGATTGATATTCGGTAGCTAAAGAACCATGCATTGCAGACAAACAAAATTAGACAAGCAAAACAAAGTCTTGACTTAGAAAATTCTTTTCATTCATTATAAAGAAGTGATTACAAAATTGGATCGAAGTCTGATTACAAGTATTTGATTACAAAAAAAAAAAAATACACTGATCATCAGTCACCGCCTTCATCTCTTTGCTCTGGAGTAGCTTCAGAGACTTGGACAACCTCTGGTGCTGTCGGTGTTCTTCTTTCGATCGGCACTGCATCTTCTTCAGCAGCTCCGTCTTCTGATGCTGAAGGGATGATGCTGCTCAAGTCGAGGTTTGGATATAATTTTTTGATCTCATCTCGACCGTCTTCATATCCGACGTAGTAGGAGGCAAACCCACCTTTGAGGATCTCTTCCTTGAATTCTTTTAAATTTTTGAAGTCCTTGATTGCCCGACTCAATGCCTCCCTCACCGACTCTGCTTCCATCTTTGCCAACTCAGCATCGGCTCATGCAGAAGATGACTCCTCTTCGGCCAGTGCCAACCTTTCCAGGCTGGCCCAATGTCATCCATGTTCGGCTTTGAGTTCAGCAATATATTCATCTCATTTCTGTCGAAGCTGGTGGATGAAGTGTTTCTTGCTCTTGACCTACAACTCAAAAGCCGAAATATTTTGACGAGCTAACTCAAGCTCAGCTCTAGAAGATTCTAAGTCATCAGTCAATTGGAAAACTTCTTGCTGAAGCTTGGTCTCCCGCTCAGCTTTCGACTTAAGCTGCTCGAGGGCAGCCGCCTTCTCAGCATCGGTGGCCGCCACCTTATTCATCCATGTCTGATGGAAGTCGTCGAACTTCACATAGCTAGCTTCTAGGTCAGACATGTCGTGGATCAACTGTAGATAGAAGATGAGTCAGATCAGATTAAAAAAAAAGAGTGAAAGCAACTTATCCCGAGTATCATCGGGTAGAAGGATGGGAAGATCTTAGCCACCGTCTGGTTTCTTCGACTCTCCCGATCGATCGAGAGAAGAGCGGCTTGGATGAGCCACTTAGCCAATATTGGATTGGCTAGAGCTGACTCATCTTCAGACACTCTAAGGTCGAAGTGGTGCCCCTCCGACGCTACATCGCCCACCGAAGTCATCGGAGCCTTTCCCCGATCTTCCATCGGTGGCCCCACATTCGAAAGTGAGGGGAAGCTTGAACTCGACTACGTCAGAGAAACTCCTGCTAAAGAAACAACCGATGCGGCTGCAGATTGCTCAAGTTCGGCCACAGCCTCCACCTTAGCCTGAACCTCCTCGGTTGGTGGAGCTACCGATGTTGCTGCGGCAGCTCCTTCTCTCGTAGCTCCTTCTTTAGATGGTGCAGTGGGAAGCACTGTCGAGGCTGACGGTGCCAAGATTGGCTCAGAAATCGATGCAGATGGCATATCAGGTTCCTCAACCGGCGTTGAAGCAGCAGCTCGACTCTTCTTGGATGGTCGAAAAGGACCAGCCTCAGATGCTGTCTTCTTCCTCGTAGCGTTTTGACGAATATCGACGTTCGACACTCGCACCCTCGGCTGCATGGCTGTAATCAAAACAAAAGTCAATATAATCCAAAAACAAACAAAAGAAAAATAAAGTTGGAAGTAACTGACTATACTATACCTAAGTTGGTGATCGAACTGAGGCTGACGTCATAGAGAGCCTGTTCGATCATAAGCTTCCTCTGTGGTGGGACCGCCATATCCTTCAGCCGATGGAAGTCCTCTCGATCATCAACCTTCATCCGACTGTTATCATTGGGATCGATTCTTGGATCGCCCCAGTGAGAAGGAAAGCCCCAAGGAAGAGGGGAAGAAGCAAAAAAGAACTAGTTCTTCCATCTATGGATGGACGATGGAAGATCGATAATGAAAAAAGATCTTTTCGGAGGTTGAAGAACCACCAACCCTTAGCCTTGGGATGAGGTCAAAGGATAAGAAAGTATGAAAAAGAGAAGGACGAGGTTCGATCGGCAGTAAGTGACACAACAGAGTAAAATTGATTATTAGTCGAACCAAATTTGATGCCAGCTGAGTAGGACAAAGATCATAGTAGTCTAAAATATTTCGAATGAACTCCGAAATCGAAAATTGAAGATTCGTCTGAAGATCTTTGACATAAAAAGCCACCTGATGCAAAGGAGGGGCATTCACCTGACTGTCGGCATCAGGGGCAAAGAGCTGAAATTGCTCTGGGATGCGATATTGCTTCTAGAGCCAATCGATGTTCGGTTCCAAAAGTGAAGAAGCCTCCACTTTTAGGTCTGATGGAGAATCGTCAGTTGGATTCTCTGACCGACCATCTCGAGAGGAGGAACCCCTAGCCATTGAAGAGAAGAAGACTAAAGGAGATGAAAAATGAGTCAAAGAAGACAAAAAACTTAGCCTGAAACTCAAAGAGGAAGATGAGGAGGAAAAAAGTCTTTGAATGCTAGAATGATCCTCTGGCAGACCTTTCGCAGCAAAGAAGACAAATGAAAAGTAAAAAGTTGGCTGAAAGCAATCCTATATATATAGGATCCCTCAACGGTCAGGATCAAAGCATCCAAATCAAGATCTTATCAGATATTGACACATGGTGACATCTGAGTCGATTATTGATCGCACCTACTCCAGATCGAGCCACGTCACCACTATCCGCATGAACAGCTCCGATCCAATGACATTCAGACACGTGGCAAAGATCTACTTATCAGAATCATATCATCTGACATCAAATCATCTTTTCGAAATGATGTCTAACACTGACATCCAATATCGAATTGTCCTGTCAATATGACAGTCTAATGATGGTTCTGTACTCATCGAAATGACAAAATATCCGACGCTCACATCTCGAAGAAACTAGCTATCAAATCGGGGTTCGATATGACATGAAATGACTTCCTTCATCCAACATGACAAAATCACGTGGTGGCATGCGTCGGATCACCTTGGACTTGGGAGTGGGGGGCAACTGTTGGGGTAAGTCAATCGACTCCCGACTCAAGTCAACCAACTTCGACTTCGACTCAACAAAGGCCGACCGATCGCATAAATAATTTTGACTATGCATCGACTGACTGAACAAATCACATGGACTCATGATCGATAAACTGACTAACATTCGACTGCTACCGATCAATAGCAGACAACTTGAATAACCTCCGATCTAAGACCGTTGGCACATCAGAACTACTAGCCGATGATTCGCTTAGACCTTCTACTGATATATCAATATTACCGACATATAATCAGTCAATCTGCTCAACATACTATAACCATTATGAGCGATTATCGACTACGTGTCATGATAATTAGTAGAAATTAACGATCCACTAACTCTACAATTATGATCCAATAATTTAGTACCATAAAAGTGGGACCACGTGCTCGACAGTTACATCAGAATCATCTATAAAAAGAGGGTAAGTGAACAGCATCGGAAAGATACTTTTGAGCCAGAGCTCTGCTACTCTCGACATTCAAATCTACTATTCACCAATTTTTTCTCTGACTTAGGCATCGGAGGGTCTCCATCGGACACAACTCCGATTTGTAAGGACATTGTTTTGCAGGTGCTCATCTTTGCGATAGGCGATAGGTGATAGGAAGTTGGTCGCAACAGGTGGTTTTCATAGTATACCATTTTTTTTAATATTAATTTTAAAAGATAAGTCTAAAAGTCAAATGCTTTTTCTACTAACGGAGTTATTAGGTCCATGATCAAGATATTCTCTTTCTTCCATATTTTCAGCATATAGTAATATGTATTATATATGACCATATGATACATACTAAATATATAATCAGATAATATATACTGTAAATTTTTTTGATACATATCCAGTAATGATCTAATATATATTTTAGCTAAATTAATACATAATTTATCAAATTTAGTTTCATATAGAGTAATGACTAGTTGATGTATATCTAGTAAAATATTCATCCAACATTTCAATACATATTTTTAGATAAAATGATACATAATTTTCAAAATATAACATTCATAAGTATACAGCAAATGAGCAAATGATATATACTGGATAATTTATTGATACATACTGTAAGCTTTTTTGATACAGACTCAGCAACAATCTAATACATATCTACAGATAGATTAATATAGAGTTTACCGAACTTAATATTTACTGATATACAGTATATGATTAATTGATACACATCTAGCAAAATATTCATTCGATATCCCAATACGCCCCTCTAGATAAAATGATACATAATTTTCATAAATTTTTGATGTAAAGATCTTAGAACAGAAGAGAAATTTGGAAGAGGGGAAAAGACCTTGAGTTGTGTATTGGGTCATTACTAAGTGTGTATAAAAAATGCTTATAGTATGTATCAATAAGCAATCTAGTGTGTATCATTTGCTCATGTGTTGGGTGCATAAGAATAAATACTATATTTTAAAAACTATGAATTACTTTATCTAGGAGTGTGTATTAGGATGTTGGATGAATATTTTGCTAGGTATGTATCAACTAGTTATATACTATGTACTGATGAATATTCAATTCGATAAACTATATATCAATTTAGCTGTAGATGTGTATTAGATCGTTACTGGATATATATCAAAAAAATTTATAGTATGTATCATTGATTATATATTTAGTATATATCATATGATCATATGGTATGAATCGTTATGTATTGAAAATGAGGAAGAAAGTGAATGCTTTAATTATGGGATTAATAACTCCATTACTAGAAAAAGTTTTTAAATTTTAGACTTATTCTTTAAGATTAGTATTAAGAGAAATATGGCACATTATGAAACCATCCTATATGATATTTTATAATGCCCACCCCATATGATTTTTGTTCATGGTTGACCATGGTGATGTATGAATAAAAATCATATGGGGTGGGCAATATAGGCCATCATAGGGGGTGGGCTTTGTTTTATGCCACATTTTTTTTTGCATCTTAAAGAAAGAACCTAAAAGTCAAAAGGGATTGAATTTTTTTACTAATGGAGTTCGTTAGTTTCATAATTGAAATTTAAAATAAAATAAAATATATGCCTAAGAGAGATCCTTTATGACTGTCTATATCCTCTTTCTTCTTCATCAAGCCTCTCTATTTATTATCTTCCTCGTCAAGCTATTTCTCTCGTCCATAAGATTTTTCTCCCAAGTCTCTTTCTTATCTTCTAAACCCTATGTGCCATCTTTTCGATTCATGAGATCTTCCTAGAGTCATTTTCTCCTCTTCTAAATTTTTCTTATTTTTTAAGATATTTGCATCTAAAAGTTTATGAAAATTATGTATCATTTTACTTAGAGATAAATATTAAGATGTCGGATGAATATTTTGCTAGATGTATATCAATTGAATATATACTATGTACTAGTGAATATTAAGTTTGATAAACTATATATCATTTTATCTATAAGTATGTGTTGGGTCATTGCTGGGTATATATTAAAAAAAACTTATAGTATATATCAGTAAGTCATTTATTATGTATCATTTGGTCATGTGCTGTATACTGATCAGTGCTATATTCTAAAAACTCTGTATTACTTTAACTAGAGATGTATTTTAAAATATCAGATGAATATTTTGCTAGATGTGTATCAACTGACCATATACTGTATACTGATAAATACTAAGTTTGGTAAACTATGTATCAATTTATCGATAAGTGTGTATTGGATCGTTGTTAGGTATGTATCAAAAAAGCTTATAGTATATATCATCTGACTATATACTGTATATTTATAAATTTTATATTTTAAAAATTATAAATCGATTTATTTATAGATGTATATTAACTTGTTTGATTATTAGTTTATTTAGTGTGTATCATATGGTCATATAGTATGTATTGCTAAAAAATAAGTGTTGAAAATGAGAAAAAAGAGAATATTTTAATCACAGACTAATAACTTCGTTAAATAAAAAATTTGACTTTTTATACTTATTTGTTAATATTAATATTAAGAGAAACATAACAAACTATGAATCCCCTCCCATATGATATTTTATAGTGCTCATCCTATATGATTTCTGTTCGTAACGTATTTAATGAAAATTGATGCTTTTATTGCCTTTGCCTATAATCCTACATGATAGCTACCCAATAATTTCCTCAATGTGATGCCATTGGATTGGAGGAAATTGAGGTTGGTCTCTCAAATTTGGGTCTAATTATTACTTGGATCAGATCTAACGGACCATGCCACAGTGGATAACATGTCACATTATCCATTGTATTTCGCCATAGATGTTTTCTTCAAAATATAGTGGACCCCACTTTCTTTTTTTATTGAAATCATGGTTTATCTCGTTACCTCACCGTCAATAAAAACTTTCAAATCATTGATGATTTCTTATTAAATCATGGTTAATTATAGTTAGCCATTCAAAAAAAATCAGCTGATGTGTTGGATTTTTATTGACTTTGTCTATATACTAAGTGATAAAATGAATCTATCTAATAATTTCTTCGACGTTGCAGTCAATATTCTTTTTATCATTCTTTTTTTTGGGTGAGATGGGGTGGTTTTTTATTGTTGGTTTTCTACAGGCAATTATCAAATAGTTTTGAGCCTTTGCACTTCCATGCTCACTAGTACGAAGAATTCTGATTTGTTTAAGGGACATGTCTCCTAAATAATGACCTTTGGGTTGTTATGTAAAATAGGAAAAGAAAATAGAATCTATTGTTTCTCGGTTTATTGTGCTCAAAGATTATGGTCGGACATTGTATCCTGGAGGTAAGGTTCTCAACTATGCATTTGTAAATTTTAGATTACAATCCTAACAGAGAAGATACTATCTTTAAGATAGGTTTTTTTTTTTGGGTAAAGATAAGTTCATTAATATATAACTCTTAGTACAACCCAAAATAATCTTCGCTACTGCTAACATATAACAAAGGCAACAGGAAGTCAAAGCCACAAAAATAGGGAAAAGATACAATAACTGAAGAAATAGGTATAAATACATTACATAGAAGAATGCACCACCGCAGGTGAAGATGCAAAGTACCAAACACCATAGGATAAGGAGTGAGAAATATAAAGGAATAATCAAGCAGAAAATTTAGAACCAAAGAAGAGTCATACAGCAAGAAGAACTGGAGACGGACATGGTGAAATAGTGGAACAAAAGATTGGACCAACTTGTTGATAAGTAAACGTCGCCCCTGACATTTGAGAATAATACTGTAAAGGTCAGCGAACGAACCACAGGGTCTAGTTGTAGATCCAACGCAAGAGCCGTACAATAACCAAATAAATAGTTTGAAGTAGCACCCAAGATGAAGGTATATAGGAGCCAAATGCTACCGATGCACTGTATGAGAATCTGCAGCATCAAAGGTAGCTGAAAATGAAGATTCGTCGCTGTCATCCAATGTGAAGCTGTAGTATTTTGACAATTAAACCAATCAGTAATTTGCAGCACAGTTATGAAAAGCTGATGCCAATTGCCCAAAGCATACTTGCTTTGAATAACAGTCTGAGGTGGCAGCTCAAAGTATAAAGATAAGTGATAAAGCAATAGAGACTTTGATTAATTTCAAATAAAAGATACAAGAAGACTTTAGAATTAACAGAGACAACATACGAGTTTTAACAAGCCGACATAGAGAACCAACAGTGGGAGTCATAGAGTTTTAAGATAGTATCTTTGATATGTTTTTCTCATTTGCTAATTTATTTATTCACCAATACCATAGAAAGTTAAAACCAATCTTCCTTCTAATATTAAGACAGATGGTCTTCAACTAATCTTCCTTCTAATATTAAAACCATAGTCTTAAACTGGGTATTAAGAAAAAAATTGAAGCATGATAGTATTATAGATAAATATAAGGCCAAATTGATGGCCAAAAGATATAGTCAAAATGAAGGGCTTAATTATTTTGATATGTATTCAGTTATAACAAGACTCACTATAATAAGAATAATGAGATCCGTCACTCCCAAGGCTGGTCGAGTGGCAAAATCTGATGATTCGATGATTAAATCCGCACTGTTGATGGCCTATATAAATAGACCATCCATTCGTGCAATTTTCTGTCATTCCATCGTTAGTTGCTCTTTTGTCATTGTAGTCGTCAGAAAAAGATTCTCTTTTTTTTTTTTTGTCTTGTAGCCAAGAAGTCATCGCTGTCATTCGTTAAACTAACAATGAAGAAGAAGATGAGTTCCTTAAGTGGAGAGCCCTTGTCTAAGAGGATGAGGAACACTTAAGTGGAGCTTCCAACTTTTAACCCATTGCAACCCCTGGGGGGCACCAGGGACAAGTCGATCACGGTCAAGAGGCTATGCATCATTGTACCGATTGCGTCGAAGTTGCTTCAGACTTTTTTTTTGTCAGATTGGGCCCCACCTCCCTCTAAAGGATTGGTAAGGCTCGAGGTGGACCCTTTTTATCTGAGGGCAGCGGGGGTTTCATCGAGACTTCAATAGAGGTTGCCACCGAGGTCAGATATAGGTGCATTAAGGAGTACAAAGGCTTCGATGGATTTTGAGGATTAGCTTACTGAGGTGTTTTCGACTGCCTTCATCTAGGAATTTCAAGACTATAAGGCACACCTGTAATGGTTGGTCCCAAAGCTGGACCTGAGATGCCTTTGCCCTAGGAACAGTAATGAAGAAGTTGAAGCATTTTTTTTGGATGAAGACTAGATCTTCCTCCTTTTTGTACTTATTTTCAATGCATTCTTTTTGACATCATTTTGTAAATAAATTTTTTAGATTAATAAAAAATATATTTTTATTATATTTACGTTTCACATGAAGTCCCTTGCTTCCTAGTGATGTTTGTGCTGATTAGCTTTCATCGCGGTCAAGAGCTCAAATCATTTGGATGGCTTGGTTGGATCAGTTCCCATGCCCAATCCAAGATCTCCTTTGATCTTGTCTGAAGCACCTGCTTCGTCATTGTGTGGTGAGTGAGCTTTTGAAAATTTCAGACTTATTTGCATGCCAAGCACTGGATCTTAGTGGATGCCATATCGCCTTCCACGAATTAGAAATGGTGATCCATCTTGGGAGCCATACAGTAGCAAATGTATATGGTCTGGAGGCTTGATGGGGCTTGGTACCATCTGATGAGAATGGTATGTTGGAAAAAACATTTGATGCTCCTTTTTCCAAGAGGCACAGTTTTTGAGGCCTTCCATGTTGGATTTAGGTGATTTTAGCATGCAGAATTTTTTTCATCTCATAAAAATATAGCAGAAAGCATGGATTAAACATTTTAACCTATTGCATGTCCTAGATCTCATCTAATATCACCTAAAAAGAATCTAACATGCATAATAAAATCAGATTATAGATCTGAAAATAGAAATAAAGAGGATTGAAATCTTACATTGGGATCGCTATCCACTTGCAAGTCAGATCTGGATCGAATCTTTGTTCTATTTGCAATCACACACATGCCTGGTCTCTACGGATATCTACATAGGACTGAGATAAGTTCAAAGTTTTTTTGATCACTGAGGTACTAGCCTCTTTCAGATCTGCTCCATAAGACTGGATCTTGTTGTATAAGAAAATTGCACGAATACCTTCATGCAGAACCTCAAAGAAGATGCTAGAAAATAACCCTTCCTCTTCTTCTTCTCTCCTTTCTTTTCCTCTTATTTTTCTCTCTTATTTCTCTCTAATTTTCTCCCTTTTTACCATGAAAATCTGATGGAAAATTTGGTGGGGCATCCAAGAGGTGGAATGCCCCTCTTATAGGTGCAAGGGTAGGTGGCCACAAGGAGGCCCATGCCCAAACCCTAGGAGGAATCACATTCCTCCTCAATCTCCATACCACAAAAAGGAGAAATAAATTAGACAAATTCTTAATTTAATGTTAATCAATTAGAATTTGATTAATTTTTAAAATTGAGCAAGAGAAAGAATCTCAGAAGGATGGGGCACGAACTATTGGCGCCCGACGTCCCTCCTTTTCCCACACATGCTAGGAGAAGGATGCCACCTTCTCCCCTTTCCCATGCTAAAAAGGAGAGAGAATCTCAGTCAAACTGAGATCTTTTTAATCTAATCCAATTAGGTGAGGTCCAGGGTCAATTCAAATTTGGTTCGAATCTACTTTGAACCTGATTTAAATCCAATTCGAAAAGGCTATCAATCCTAATCCAATTAGGATTGGAATCCAAGTCTAACTTGGATTATTAAATCCAGTTAGCCTCAAATTAAGTCAAGTCTAATTAAATTAAATCTGATTTAAATTAATTAAGACTTGATCTATAATTTAATTTGGATAATTTATATTGTAATATTTACAATTAAGTTCCTGATGCTAATAGTTAGCAATTACGTACTAAATTTGTAACTTTTACAAATTGATCCAAATCATTAATTCAATTGATAATTTGATCTTGATTCAATCAAATGACTTGATCAATCTCTTTTATGTGTGACTCCATAGGTTTAATTCTATCTGATAGCGAGACATACCGTGATCTCTATCATAGTATCATTGAAACTCCTTTCAATGGGTTGGAATAATTTTAACTCACATCCATCAAAGATCATCGATCCAGAATGATCCTAGTGAGTTCTCACAATCTACCAGTGATATTTAACAATATGTTATGGCAATCCAACAAAAATAAAGGTAGAACCTTTAGGTGTAGTTAACATATGATTCAGTTCTTCTATCGAGAGTTTTGATAGAATGCAAGTCATGAAAACTCGTTAAACTCTAAGCATCTGTTATATGCAAGACTTAATTAGCTAGAGTCCAATCATGAATTCTATGAAAACTTCTTTCTATTATCATGCTACTATGGCCACAGACTTAAGAACTTAGCCTCTTAGGTTATATAGGACTATTCCTCAACTACTAAGATCGATAGATCCCCTATAAGTGCACACCCTACTCTTATAGCGAATTTACTACAGCCAATGAACACCTCAAGGTTTCAAATAGTTAGGAACCATGTTTATGTATTGTTAAAGTCTAGTAATCTTGCTGTGAGTAGTCAAGGCACCGTAGATCAAAGAACTACTCACATAACTATAGTATTAAGATAGTCATTGATGAGTAAGTAGATATCCAAGTGACTTCTTGTTCATGATAACGCTCAGTACCGTTGTTCTCTAATAATTACCTACACTATCGCTCTAGTGTTCCCATACTGTAGACTCAAGACTCGTCTACTTAAAGGAGAAGCAATCTGTGCATCGATCTTGATGGATCCATCACTGTCCCCATGATGATTTAATGATCGACAGCAATTCAAGAGTTAATCTATAATGACATATGTCTCAAATTCTTAACTCTTGAGAATATGTATCATTGTCTATTAACTCTTTGGATGATTTACAGACATATAACACATGAATGAATAAGAAAATATCTATTTTATTAATTTCAATAAATCAAGTACAAAAATATATCCTAAAAATAACAATATATCAACCAACAATAGACTTTTTAGATCATATGTCTAACAATCTCCCACTTGACCTAAAGTCAATTGGCTATATACCTAAGACCCATCTTCTTAAGGTAGGCTTCAATCTTCAGCTAGCTCAATTGCTTCGTCAGTGAGTCTGCCACGTTGTCCATAGAGTCTACTCTTTGTATCTCAACGAATTTCTTTTTGAGATAGTCGCATATAATGTGAAATCACCGCTCGATGTGCTTGGATTTCTAAAAAAATCTGGGCTCCTTAGCGAGGGCTAGGTACCATTATGGTCGTAGTACAAGGGGATGGCATCTAATGGCATCACTCTGAGCTCTGCAACGAACTTCTTGTACCAGAAGGCTTCCTTTGCAGCTTTCGAGGCAGCGATATACTCAATTTTCATTGTAGAATCCATAATGATGGACGGCTTGAAACTCTTTCTGCTAGTACAACTATTATCGTAGAGAAATATGCATCCTGATGTAGACCTTCTATCATCAAGATCAGACATAAAGTCTGAATCAGTGTATCCCTCAACCTACAACTCAGGACTTCCTCCAAAAATCAAGAACAAATCTTTAGTCCTTCACAAATACTTAAGGATGTTTCTCACAATAGTCCAATGCTCTTTGTCTGAATTTGATTGATACCTGCTTGTGATACTCATAGCAAGGGCTATATCAGGTCATGCACGCAACATGACATATACGAGGCTCTCTATAGTCGAAGCATAAGGGATCTTACTCATTTGCTAAATCTCCTCATATGTGTTAGGACATATCTTTTTGGACAGACTAATGCCATATCTAAGAGGTAGTAGTCCCTTCTTAGAGTTCTCCATGCTGAATTTCTTCAGTACTTTCTCTACGTGCGTCTTCTGTGAAAGGCCAAGCATTCTATTCGGTTTATCTCTATAGACCTTAATTTCTAGAATAAAAGATGCTTCCCCTAGATCTTTCATGAAAAATTTCTTGGACAACCAACTCTTGACTGAAGTCAGTATGAAAATATCATACTCAATAAGAAGGATGTCATCCACGTACAATACGAAGAATATAATGGCCTTCCCACTGACCTTCTTGTAAACATAAGGCTCCTTCTCATTTTTGATGAAATCAAATGATTTGATCGCATCGTTGAAATGAGTGTTCCAACTATGAGAAGCTTGCTTCAATCCATAGATGGATCTATGCAGCTTGCAGACTTTGTGATATCCATCACTGAAAGTGAAACCCAAAGGCTGTTCTATATAGATATCTTCCTCAAGATATCCATTAAGGAACATTATTTTCACATTCATCTGCTATATCTCATAATCATGATAAGCTGCAATGGCAAGCAGTGTGCGGATGGATTTAAGCATGACTATGGATAAAAAGATATCCTGAAAGTCAATGCCTTCACATTGACTATAACCCTTCGCCACTAGCTTATCTTTATAGGTCTCTGCCTTATCTTCTGCAACTATATTCCTTTTGTAGATCCATTTACACCCAATAGGTATAATACTCTCTGGTGGATCCACTAAGGTCCAGATCTAGTTTGAATGTATTGAGTCAATTTCTGACGTCATAGTATTTAATTATTTTTCAGAGTCAATATCTGACATCACCTCATCATAGATTTTGGGTTCAACTACTTGATCCTTATCTCCCATGAGGAACACTTCCTTTACATCCTCTGTAAGCATACCTAAGTACCTTTCTCAACTACTTGATCCTTATCTCCCACGAGGAACATTTCCTTTACATCCTCTGTAAGCATACTTAAGTACCTTTCAGGAGGATGGAAGATCCTACTAGATCTACGAGGTGGAAGAGAAATAACTACATCTACTGGTTCAATGGGTTTAACCTGATCTAAAGCTGGCCGCTCTTCAGAGACTTTCTCTTCGAGCTCAATTAGCCTCCCACTACCTCCATCCTGGATAAATTATTTTTTCAAGAATATTATATGCCGACTCATAATCATTTTGTGATTCTCTAGGAGGTAAAAGTAGTATCCTACTGATTCTTAAGAATACCCTATAAAGTGAGATTTTATAGATCTAGCCTCTAACTTGTCTATCGTTTACCTTTTGACACAAGTCAGACATTTTTCAATCCTGAGATGATAAAGACTCGGTTTCTTATCATGCCACATCTCATTTGATGTGGTAGAAATGGATTTACATAGAACCCTATTTAAAATATAAATGGAGGATTATAGGGCATATCTCCAAAGAAACATAGATAGGTCAGTGAAATTCATCATAGACCGGACCATATCCAATAGGATTCTATTTTTTCTTTTCGATATCCCATTGAGCTGAGACGTACCAAGAGGAGTCCACTGTGAGACTATGCTGTGGCCCTTGAGATACCTCAAAATTTTTTTACTATTCTCCTTCTCGATCTAATCAAAAAATCTTAAGAGATTTTTCTATTTATTTTTCTACTTCATGTCTAAATTCTTTGAATTTTTCAAAGGCTTTAGACTTTTATCTAATAAGAAATATATATCCATACCATGAATAATCATCGATAAAGATTATCAAGTACTGATAACCATCCCTGGCCTATACATCGAATGGCTTACGCACATTAGTATGTATCAGGGCAAGTAGTTTGGTGGCCCTTTCCCCAAATCCTACAAAGGATAACTTAGTTATTTTTTCTAGAAGGTAGGATTTACAAACTGGGTATGAGTCAGAACTCAGTAATTCAAAGAATCCATCCCTTTTCAGTTTATTAATCATGTCCTCTCCAATGTGACCAAGTTTAAAGTGCCACATAAACTTGTGGTTCAGGTCATCTTTAGGTCTTTTGTGTCCTACAGCTTTCACTAATTACTCGTTAATATTTACAGATATATCAACATACAAATAATAAACACTGTCAATTAAAAGAGCTCTTGTAACCATTTTTTTCAAATAAATAGAATAAAAGTCTTTATTGAAATTGAATATAAATTCATCCTATGCTAGCACAGACATAGAAATTAAATTTCTATTAGCTACAGGAACATAATAACAGTCTTTGAGAATCAATGTAAAATCTAATGATAATCATAGAAGGTGTTAAAAATTATGTCCTAAAATCAATCATGTCCTAAAATCAATCATGTAGTGATTGAGTTTCTCTTTGTATATGAGTTATTGATTAATAAATAAAAATTATTCTAACATTTTTCATCACAAAGTTACATCTTTCTTGAACTCTTATATTGTGATGAAGTCCTTAAAACTATATTAGTATACGATAAAGAGAAGATTTATCATATAGTTCTTAAATATGTTTACGATCAAATAATACGTCACTACAGGATGATGACGTTTATTGAGTGGAGGTCATTGTGTACTATATGGGATTGTTGTTCTCTTAATCAAGGAGTGTGGTGACACTGGTATGGCATACAAGTGAGATTTAGGAGTACATCAACACTAAACAAGTGACTCACCTGCTGAGCATTTAACTGTCAAAAGTCGCTCACGAAGCATATGGGTATAAGTGTCTTTCAAACCTGAGATCACCATAGTGACTTGCAAGTAACTCACTGTGCTTTGATACCGGACTATCTGAATTTCTAACACAGTGATGGAAGGCTACTGGGTACAGTCAAGTACTTACGAAGTCTATGTATGGATTAAGATGAGATTGACCTCTCTGAATTATTGGAGTTGATGTATCGCTGTATTTCAATTTAGTAAAATTTTGATCAAGATAATCTATGAGATGGATTTGAAAGGTTGAAATATAATGTGGATGAAGCAATCTTGATTGATAGTTAATCTGAGACCATCCTAGAGCATTTAGAGTCAAAAGAATGAATTATGCGGTAACATGTGCATGGATTCTGAAATATTTTTTTATGATATTTTGATCTATCTGAATGTCAAAAATCATTGCTAGATGGTATCTCAATTAGTACAGAAATCGATTCCTGTGCTACCGGCTTAGTATTTGAACTTATAGAGTCACACACACAAATCAGACACCGTAAGAAAGTATTGGCCTATGTTTAAATATTCAATTTGATACTTGACTTGATTGAACATATAAGCTAACTTGATTGAGAATTAAGTTATGGATCAAATGGAAGTGAAGAGTTGACTATGTCTAGCTAGCACTACACATGATATTCAGATTCAATCCTAGGGATGAACAGTTTCTGATTTATGATTCATGGAGCATATGAGAGATTGGATTTAAATGCTCATTAATTTTAGATTAGATTTGAATTAATTAGACTTAATTGGATCTAAAATTTTAAGTTAGATTTGGTACAAAAGTTCTAAAGAGTTTAGGATTGACAGCCTTTCGAAATTATTTCGAATCAGCTTCGAATTGAATTCGAATCGGATCCATTTTGGATGAGATATTAGGAATCCCACTTGCACTGAGATTCTCCTCTCCCTTGGGCCGACCAACATCTGGTGTGGTACTGGTTGTGGGCATCCCATATGGGTATGAGAATGGATGCACTGTGGGTGCCTTGTGTGGTTCCAATTCTATCTTATGTAGGAGTCTTTCTTTTATGAGTATTAGACTGATTCGAAGCATATTTGAATTAAGAGTCTTATACTTATTGGATCATAAAAATTATCTATAAATAGAGAGGGTCTGTACCTATGAATGCATTGAAATCAATAAGAAACAAATCAGATTGAGAGAAGAGAGAGAGAGAGGCGTGAGAAGAGGAAAGCACTTTCCTCCTCCCTTGGCGTCTCCCTTGTGCCCGCCCTTTTCTCCTTGCCGTAGGGCCCAACTTGGATGTCTTCCTTGCTGGTGTGAGGCATCACACCAGCATCTCTCTTCCCTCATTTGGTTGGATTGTAAAGCTGATTTGATCGAAGTTCATCTCGCTTTCTTACGTTGTCTGGTGTGTATGCGAAGTAGAGGGTCTGTACTTCTAAAACTCCGTGAAGGTTCATTTTAAATTTTTAAAGATTTGATCTCTATTTTTATTATTATTCAAATAAAAATTTAATTCTTATTTATGTAGATTAATAAAAAATTTTTAGATATAACCTGGGCTATCTGAAGAGAAACAGTTTCTTTTTCCTTCAATTGGCATCAGAGTCAGATTTTTGATACATACATGCATAATTAAATTTTTTTAGATTATTTATATATTATATATAATTAAAATTTTATATTAGATATTAAATTTAATTTAAATCTATTTATATAAAATTTTTGATCTGATTTTGATTGGATTAGATGAGCCTAATCAATTGTTGATTAAAGTTGTTATAAGATTCTTATAACAGAATTTTACTGTTGCTAAATTTTTGATGGAATAATAATATAAATTTAAATCTATTTTAAATTTATTTTAATAAAATTTTAATATTATTATTTTTATTATGAAGTGAGACTTATTTTAAATCTGAATTGGATCCGTTTTGATAGATATTTAAATCTGAATTCTATCGAAAATCAGCACTACACTAGAATAGATTTTACTATAAATTTATTTCTTATGCATTCATATTTGTATCTAATTAATTTTATATATGATATCAAATCTAAAATTAATATTTTATAATCAATATAAGATATATTTTAGATCTGATATGATATATATGATACATCAAATCTAATTAGATTAGATAAAGAACATTATTGATAAGATTAAAGACATGTTCGTCATATAAAATTATTTTATCAAAATTACATATTGATGTGATTACATATGAAATTAGATTTTAGATCTTAGTAGTATAGTACCAGATTGATAAGATCACTAGACCATCCAGTCATAAGAGATTGAAAAGATTAATCTCTCTTTTGTCTATTCGATGGGTTCTCTTATGATGTGTAGGGGTGTCATTGTGATTCAGTTTCATGAAAAAAAAAGTAAATAGATTTTTATATATTATTTTAATCATAAATATATTTAGATTAGATCTAAAGTAATTTATAATTTATTATAATAAGATAAAATTTAGATATAAAATTATTTTAAATCAGAATGGCATATTATATTAGATGTAATCAATATGGATCTAAAAGTTATCATGATGCATAAGATTTATGTATGAAGTTTAGATCATACCTATGCATGTTTAATTATTAAATATATTATAAAAATTTATTTTCATGAATTGAACATATGGTATGCTTCACCTAAAATTTTGATAGATTGAATTAAGCTTTGAATGATCTAGATTTGAGAATTAAAAATCATTAAAACACCACATAAATCGAAGGGCAAAAGATTAGCTTAAATCAAGTCTTTTTAATGGGTTAGACCTAGGGTTTGAAAAACATATGGATCAAGTAGAGAAATTGATTAAATCTAATCATGTTGAATTAGATTAGATCAAAATTTCTCTAGATCAACCTCAATAGTTGAAGTTTGATCAAGTCCATATTTTTGACTTAATAAATGGACTATGATCATGGCTCTGTGGTTGAGCTCGAATCTTTTGGTGGATCAAATCGAATCTAATTAATCAATTGGTGTCTAATATAAGTTTGACAGATTCGATCAAGTAATTTTTAATTGAAAATTACTCATCTAGATGCATTTACGGTGAGTTAATGGCACATCCCTCTCACTGATCTCACTTACCTGGCCAATATGGTAGATTATGTTTTGATTAGGTCACTAGTCGATTCGTGTAGACCCATACCATTAAGATTTAGTATGATTGATTTAGGTGTCTTTGGACCAGCTTGTGTCTAATCCTCCATATGATTTGGTGAAGTCAGTGGGAGGATTTACAGCTTGCAGGTCAACTTCTTCTCTTATTTTCAGATCAATAAAATTAAATCTTCTAAATTATTAGGTCTATAAAATGATAGAGTTATGAGATAACTTGATCATAGCCTCCCATTAAGGTGCATGATAATGAGTCCAATATTTCAAATAGACATTGTAGACGCCACACGTCTGGTGTCTATTACGTATTGAAATTATCATTCATCATATGACCATCATAATATACCTTCAGATCAATGCTCAGGTTGGTCGAGCCACACTCAGGCCTGGATATCCATTTGTTGGATGCATTTGTGTTGTCATGTTAATGGTTGGACTTAATTAGAATTTTTAGTGGAGGTGCCACATGCCTACTGAAGAGATACCTCGGGCAAAACTTAATTGCTAAAAATTATTTGGAGAAATAATTGGTTATGAACCTACCCATGGATGCACTAGGGTTGGCCGAGCCACACTCGGGCCTAAATGCAGTCTGTGTGGATTTTAGTACTTACTAAGAAATTAATGTAATTCCTCAAGTTAGAGATAGAGGCTACCAATTCATAAAAATAATGGAAGAATCTTTAGACTAAAGTCTATGTCTTTAGGATGAAAAAAGTAATTCATATACTAATAGACTTTTATTTTTTCTTTCAGTTATGGCCAACACACTATCCCTCTGTATGCTGTTGGATAGCGACAAGCTCACCGGATTCAACTTCGATAGCTGGTATCAAAAGTTGAAGATCGTCTTGGAGCACGAGAGGATTCTGTATGTCCTTACGGATGAGGCACCTGAAGAACCTACTACAAACACTCCTCGTGCTGTGAGAGATACTTACATGAAGTGGCTCAATGATCGAACGATTGTGCATTGTGTGATGAGGGTAGCTATGAACGATGAACTTAGCTATAAGTTCGAAGATGCGCAGTCAGAGGAGATCATTCAAATATTGAATGAGTCATTCGGCACCCCTGAGGATGCGGAGAGATACAAAATCTCCTGCACAGTATGCGAGAGGGTGCTTCAATCATCGATCATGTACTATATATGATTGAGCAGATTGAACATCTTAGCAAACTTGGCTTTCTGTTGCATGAATAGTTAGGCAAGGATGCTATCTCAATTCGCTACCAAAATCTTACCTGCCCTTTCTCAATCATTATAGAATTACAAAGCCTGCAGTAAACTATCATGGTTTGCTAGAATTACTGTAGATTTTTGAGAAGGACCACCAACTTCAGAAAGAGCTGGTGAATTTAGTGGGAGGTTTATCTGCAGATCGTCGATCTTCTAGGAGAGAAAAGAAGAAAAAGGTGCAAAAATCTCGTGCCGTCGATCCTAAGTAGAGAAAATCATCAAAAGTTGATAAGAGCCAGGTAGAATGCTTCTTCTGTAAGAAGCTGGATCATTGAAAGAGAAATTATCCTGCTTACATAATCACCCTTGACTCAAACAGACCTAAAAATTAGAGAAAGAAGCAAATGATTGCTTCACAAGGTACTTATATGATAACTCTTTATAATTTTTCTATTTGTGATACTACTACCTAGGTATTAGATACCAGAAGTCTGATTAATATATGTAATTCATTGCAGGGACTGCAGATAAGTAGAAAGTTTCGTGAGGGCGAGCGGTTCCTGAACATTGAAGATGGAAGTCTTGTTTCAGTTCTGGTCTTGAGAACTTTGCAACTTGTCTTCGAGTCCAGTAGTGTCATGTTAGATGATTGTCATTATTATCTCTCCTTTCTGATAAATGTTATCTCTATAGGTCTTTTGGCCAAACTTGGTTTCAAGTTTATAATAAAAGATGATTTTTGTGATATCATTATGAATGATACTACAATTATGCGTGGATAATTAAAACATGGCATATACATAATATCACGATTTGTTGGTGTAATGTACACAGCCAATAAACATCATAAATTAGATATATCAGTGAATCCTACTTTTGGTATTGTAGGCTTGGTTATATGAATAAGAGTAGGATTGATAGGTTGATCAAAGAATGTATCTTTGAAATAGATGATTGTGAATCATTGCCAACCTGCGAATCCTGTCTACTTAGTAAGATAACTAAGTCATCTTTTAAGGGAAGAGGTGAAAGAGCCAGCGATGTCTTAGGTCAAAACATACTGATGTATGCGGACCTATGAACATAAGTGCCAGAAGAGGATACTACTACTTCATTACATTTACAGACGACCTATCGAGGTACGGATATATCTATCTTATGAAGCATAAGTCAAAATCATTGAAAATCTTCAAATGATTCTGTGCTGAAGTAGAGAAACAGACTAGAAAGAGTATTAAGATCATTCGATCAGACTGAGGTAGTGAATACCTCACCAGTAATTTTCTAACATATCTAGAAGAGAATGAAATTCTCTCATAGTGGATCCCTCCTAGAACACCACAACATAACGGAATGTTCGAAAGAAGAAATCGAATCTTGTTGGACATGGACCGATCTATGATGGATTTTGTGAGTCTGCCAATCTTCTTTTGAGGATATGCACTAGAAACTGCTTATTATTTTGAATAAGGTGTCAAGAAAGTTTGTCGATAAAACTCTATATAAGATATGGACTGGATGTAAGCTGGTGCTTTCACATCTTAGGGTCTGAAGGTGTCCAGCTTATGTCAAACGTTTAAAGATAGATAAGCTTGCATCTAAGTTCGATAAATATTTATTCATAGGATATTCAAAGAAAACTAAAGGATACTACTTCTACCTCACTGCAGAGCAAAAGTGTTTGTTAGCAGCAGAACAATCTTTTTGAAAAAAGAGTTTCTTAGTGAAGGAGCTAATGCCTGTAAAATTAAACTCGATAAAATTTAAGAGGTGGAAGGACTGACACACATAGAATTGGATTTGATTGAAAAATTGAATCCGAAGCCAATAGAGACATCATTAAGGAGATCCGATAGAGTACCGCATCAGTCAGACAGATACTATGATTTTTTGGTCTAGGACGATGATCCCATTAAACTTGATGAGAACAATGAGGATTCGATCACCTATATGGAGGCCATGCAAAGGCCTGACTCTCAAAAATGGCTTGAAAGCATGAAGTCCGAGATGGAGTCCATGGAGAATAATGGTGTAAGGATACTAGTTGATTGATCTGAAGGGATAAAATTCATAGGGTGTAAATAAATTTTTAAGAAGAAAAGAGGAGTGGACAGAAAGGTAGAGACCTATAAAGTCTGTCTAGTTGCCAAAAGTCAGTATTATGGTATTGACTATGATGAGACATTCTCTCTTGTGGCAATACTCAAGTCCATCTGGATTATACTTACTATCGCTGCACACTTAGATTATGAGATTTGGCAAATGGATGTCAAGACCACTTTTCTTAATGAGGAGTTGGAAGAATAAGTGTATATGATACAGTCTGAAGGATTCACATCCATAGATGAGTCGAAAGTATGCAAGCTGAATAGGTCTATTTATGGACTTAAGCAGGTATTTAGGAGTTGGAACATACATTTTGATAAAGTGATCAAAACATATGACTTCGTTAGGAACGGAGAAGAGTCTTGTATCTATAAATGGGTTAACGATTCTATAGTCATCTTCTTTGTACTATATGAGGATGACATACTGTTACTAGAAAATGACTCCCGACTTTACAGAGTATAAAGCTGCGGTTATCATCATAATTCTCCATGAAGGACTTGGGAGAAGCATTCTACATGTTAGAAATTGCTATGGTTTCATACGTATAGTTTAAAATTTTTTTAAAAATTTATGTAGTGAAAATAAATAAATTAAAATATTTTTAATTTAAAATATATACCAAATCTAATTTGAAAATCATGCATAGGATCTTGATACGAACATGCTATCTTGATCTGAAATCTAAAAGAAAAATCAAACATCAGTAAAATAAAATCGAAGATCAGATCTCCATATCTTTGGATCTTACAAATGTTTGGATTTCTGATCGTAGCCGTGTATATATTTGACCTCTGTTGGTATCCACATGGAGATGCCTGATCAAAGCACCGAGATCACCGGTGTGCTAGCACCTTACAAATCTCACTCCTCAGCCTTGGATTTGCATCTTTTCTTCTAGATCTCGAAGAAGAAGATTGCTGTGCGAACTCCTTCATGCAGATCCATCGGGATCTGAATCAGATCACTAAAAAAAGAAGAAGAACCTTTCTTCTTCTCTTCTTCTCTCTCTTTTTCTCTCTTAGATCTAAGCACCATCAGATCTTAGGCGTGGAAGTTGAAGGAAGAAAGCAAGAAGGCATCCCCTTGAGAGGTTTTTGCAAGAAAGAAGACCATCTCACATATATCTCATGCCACCTCTCCTTCTCTTAATTTTTATTGCACACACCCAAAAATTCAATGCGCAAACCCTTCTTAATACTTGATAGATCTAATCTTATTTGATCTTAGGCGTTCATATCAAAAAGAAGGGATCAGATGTGTTGAGATAAGGGAAGAAAGAAAAGGAGATGTCTTACACACAAAACTAGCCCATATCAGATTAGATTTAATCTTATTTTGAATTAAATTTAAGTAAGAATTAAATCTGGAAGAAAGAGAATCGCAGATAAGGTGGGGCGCTAACTATTAGCGCCCCCTCCCCTTCACGCGTGCAAAAACAAAGGGTGTGCATCTTCACGTGCTCCCTCCACTTCTCTATGTAAAAATTGGAGAGAGAGTCTCAAAAAATCTAAGCTCTCTGAGTCATGGTTCATCTAATTTAAATTTGATCTCAATCGAATTCAAATCGAGTCCGAATTGAGTCAAATTCGAAAGGCTGTCAAGCTTGATCCAATCAAACTTAAAATCTAAATCTGATTTAGATAATTGAATCCAATTAATATTAAATTAAATTAAATTAAATTAAATTTGATTTAAATTAATTAAGACTTAATCTATAATTTAATCAGCTTTAATAAAATTATAATATTTATAATTAAGTCCCTACGCTAACAATTAGTAGCTGCCAAAACTGTAATGCTTACAAATTAGTAGTTTTTAAAATTCAAACTATCAATCCAATTGATAATTCAAATATGATCCAAGCTATTAATCAGATCATACTCATTTTGTATGTGATCTTTCAGATTCTATTCTGTCTGGTAGTGAGATATACTATGATCTCTATCACAGTATCATCGATACTCTTTTCGATGGGCTAAAATAATTCTAACTCACCTCAATAAGGATCATTGATCCAAAAATGATCCTAGTGAGTTCTCACGATCCACCAATGATGCCTAGCAGTATATAGTAGCAATCTAATAGAACTGAAAAGATGAACCCCGAGGTTCAATTATCGTGTGATATAATTCTTCTATCGTTAGTCTCGACTAGATGGAGATCATGGAGAACTTGTCAAATCTCATTGTCAGTTATATACAAGATTGGCTCGACTCAAGTTCATCTGTGAATCTCATGAAAATTGTTTGTCAGTATTCACACTTACTATGGTCAGAGATTTTCTTAACTCAATCTTACAAGTCGCATAGGACTACTCCTTTTCTATCAAGGTCGACAGATTCCATCTAGGTGCATCCTACTCCAAACAGTAAATCTAAATCTACAATAGCCAACATATACAGCAAAGATCCGAATGGCTAGGGACCAAAGAAATGTGCAGTTAAACTAAGTAGCCTCGCTGCAAATAGCTAACACACCGCAGATCAAAGGATCAGTCACACCACTGCAGCATCGAGAAAATCACTAACGAGTGAGTAGATATCCAAGTAATTTTTCGTATTGGTCACGCTCAGTGCAAGTTGTTCTCTAACAACCATTTGCACTCTCACCCCAGTGTCTCTACACTGCAGACTCGAGATTCATCTGTGCTAAAGGAAGGTGATCCGTGCACCGATCTTGAATAGATTAATCACTGTCCTCACTGATGATCTTTCGATTGAGAGCATTTAGAAATTAACCATTAATGATGTATGTCTCAAATTCTCAATCTCTTGAGAATATACAAAATCATTTTTGTTAATTTTATGGATAAATCATGGACACATAAGACATGATTGGTTATCAAGACTGCCGTCAAGTACAAAACATGCCTTAGAGAAAGGTATATGTTAGCCAAGATTGACTTATAGGGCACACATTTAACACTATATCTTAGGGATGAAAATCTATAGGGATAGATTTAGAAGGTTACTTGGATTGTCCTAATCTACGTACATCGATACTGTATTGAAGAGGTTGAATATGGATAATTCTAAAAGAGGCTATTTTTTGATAGGTCATGGAATTACTCTTTCCAAGAAAGATTGTCCGACAACTCTTGAGGAGAGAAAGCATATGAGTAGAATACCATATATTTCAACAGTGAGATCTATCATGTATGCTATGACATGTACGATGTCGGATGTGGCTTATTCACTAGGGGTAGTGAATAGGTACCAGTCTGATCCAAGTGAGAAGCATTGAAAGATTGCGAAAGTAATTCTTAAATATTTGAGAAATACTAAAGACAATGGCTTATCTATGGAGACACTGATCTGAAACTTGTAGAATATACTGATTTTAATTTTTAGTCAAATTGTGATGATAGCAGAAGCATGTCGAGCTATGTATTTATCTTGAATGAAGAAGCTGTTTGATGGAAGAGTTTCAAGCAACATACTGTGGTCAATTCTGTATGCGAAGCGGAATACAATGCTGCATCAAATTCTGTAAAATATTATATGTCGCTATCATCTGTATGAGAGATCGTAAATCGAGATGATGTCGAGCTTCAAAAAATTGATGGAAAGGAGAACCTAGCTGACCCCTTCATTAAAGCTCTTGAGATTAAAGAGTTCGATGATTTTAAATGGAAGATGCGTATAAGACACTGTCCTGATTGGCTTTAGTCCAAGTAAAAGTTGTTGAAAATTATGTTCTAAAATCAATCATGTGACGATTGAGTTTCTCTTTATATATAAATTATTGATTAATGAATAAAAATTATTCTGATATTTTTTATCATAAAGTTACATCTTTCTTGAACTCTTGTGTTGTGATGAAGTCCTTAGAACTATGTTAGTATACGATAAAGAGAGGATTTATCATATAATTCTTAAATATGTTCGCGATCAAATGATGTGTCATTATAGTACGATGATATTTATCGAGTGAAGATCATTGTGTGCCATATGAGTTGATTATCCTCTTAATCAAGAAATATGGTGATACTGATATGGCATACAAGTGAGATGTAGGAGTATATTATCACTGAACAAGTGACTCACCTGCTAAGCATTCTGCTGTCAAGAGTTACTTGCAAAGCATATAGGTATAAGTGTCCTTCAAACCTAAGATCACCATAATAACTTGCAAGCAACTCATTATGCTTTGGTGCTGGACTATCTAGATTTCTAATACAGTGACGAAAGACTACTGGATACAGTCAAGTACCTATAAAATTTATGTATAGATCAAGATGGGATTGATCCCTCCGAATTATTGAAGTTGATGTATTATTGTATTTCAATTTAGTAAAACTTTGATCAGGATAATTCATGAAATAGATTTGAAAGATTGAAATACAATATGGATGAAGCAATCTTGGTTGACAATTAACCTGAGACCATCCCAGAGCAATCTGGATCAAAAAGATGAATTATACGGTAACCATGTGCATGGATTCTAGAATATTTTTTTGCAATAATTCAACCTATCTAGACATCGAAAATCATTGCTAGATAGTATCTCGATTAGTGCAAAAATTAATTTCTGTGAAACCGGCTTAGTGTTTGAATCTATGGAGTCACACACATAAGTCAGACACCATAGGAAAGTATTAACCTCTGTTTACATGTTCAATTTAGAAGTACTTGACTTGATTGAATATATAAGCTAACTTGATTGAAAATTAAGTTATGGATCAAAGAAAAGTGATGTGTTGACTATGTCTAGCTAGTACTACACATGTGGTTCATGTTCAATCTCAGAGATGAACAGTTTTTGATCTATGATTCATGGAGCATATAAGAGATTGAATTTAAGTGTTAATTAATTTTAAATTAGATCAAAATTAATTAGACTTAATTGGATCCAATATTTTAAGTTATACTTAGTACAAAAATTTTAAAGAGTTTGAGATTGATAGCCTTTCAAAATTATTTCGAACTAGCTTCAAATTGGATTCAAATCGAATTTATTTTGGATGAGATATTAGGAATCCCACTTGCATTGAGATTTTTCTCTCCTTTGGGCCAATTAGCACCTGGTATGGTGTTGGTTGTGGGCATCCCATATGGGTGTGGGAATGGATGCATTGTGAGTGCCTTGTGTGGTTCTAATTCTATCTTATGTAGGAGTCCTTCTTTCATGAATATTAGACTGATTCAAAGCATGTTTGAATTAGGAGTCCTATACTTATTGAAACATAGGAATCATCTATAAATAGAGAGGATCTCTATCTATGGATGTATTGAAATCAATAAGAAACAAATCAGATTGAGAGAAGAGAGAAAGAGAGAGAGAGGTGTGAGAAGAGGGAAGCCCTTTCCTCCTCCCTTGGCATCTCCCTTGTGCCCGCCCCTTTCTCCTTGCCATGGGGGCCATCTTGGGTGTCCTTCTTGTTGGTGTGAGGCATCACACCAGCACCTCTCCTCCTTCGTTTGGTTGGATTGTAAAGGTGATTTGATCAGAGTTCATCCTGCTTTCTTGTGTTGTCTGACATGCATACGAAGTAGAAGGTCTGCACTTTCAGGCCTCCATGAAGGTTGATTTTTAATTTTTAGAGATTTGATCTCTATTTTCACTATTATTCAGATAAGGATTAGATCTTTATTCATGTAGATTAATAAAAAAATTTTAGATGCAACTTGGGCTATCTGAAGAGAAATAGTTTTCTTTCTCTTCAGAAGGTATGTACCAATGATGACTGTAGCAATCCTTACTCCATTGCCAATGCACAGGATCATTTCTTCTTCCCTCAGCCCTCTACTTTCTATCAAATCTTGCATAGAATTACATATGTGAGCACTTGATCTAGAGTCTAATATCCAACTAGTAGAGAAAATCATAAGGTTAGATTCAATAATGAGCAAATTGGACTTACCTTTCGAAGGTGCATCTGCCTTTGTTTCTTCAGGCTCTCTAGATATAGTAGATAGTTTCTCTTCTAATAGCCATCATTATAGCAATGAAAATACTTTTCCTTGCCAGTAGCAGCCTTCTTAGGAGTGTCCTTCTTTTTCGGCTTGCTCTTCTTTTCCTTTTTCTGTTTCTTCATAGGCCTTTTCTTCTTCCAACTAAACTTTCTTTTGGAAGGACCCTGCGCCACAGCAAGAATAGTGCTGGTCCTTGAACTCTTCAAAGTCCCCTCATTACTAATCAACATGTTCATCAACTCAGGTAAAGTGTAGTTCAATTTGTTCATATTGTAATTCATGACAAATGAAGCAAATGAACTAGTAAGGGACTAGAGGATCAAATCCACTTACAGTTTTCTATGAATAGGAATGCTCAGCTTCTCAAACTGTTCAATGTCCTTGATCATTGTCAAACAATGATCATGGACGGATTGCCTTTTGTGCATCTTAGTATTAAAAAATTTTTAGATACTTCGAAGCACGCAGTGCAGCTATGCTCACCATACAACTCTTGAAGGTAAGTCATCGTGGCCTTAGCAGTAGGCATATCCTCATACTGGCTATGTAATTCATTTGACATCGAAGCCAATGTGTAACACTTTACCTTATTGTCATCTTCCATCCATTTTTCATGTGCTGCCATCTAACGGGCACTTGGATGGTTAGGTAGAATGGGGGGATCCTGATCGAGTACATAGTTCAACTTCTTTGAACTGAACATAATTTTAAGGTTTCTGAACCAATCCTTATAGTTTAGGCCAACTAGTCAGTTGGACTTAAGAATATGGGCTAATGGGTTGGAGGCTAACATGGTTAATTGCGAAGAGTAAAGATTCAAGTTAGATGATTATAATCAATTTTAAAATTTATTCTAAAAATTTTAATAAATAAATTAGACTCTCACTATTTGTACGGATCTCTCACACTCTTCCGTGGAGATATGAAAACCCCTACGCGACTAGGATTCCTAGTGGATACTGCGGTCCCATTGATATGCATGCACCTTATCGTATCTGAAATAATGGGCTACGCTATATCGATAAGTGGACATTATTATCCAATACTTCTCAAGCATGATGCAGCAATTGGTCTCAAGTTATGGAGCCTCAACGTGCCCGTAATATTGGCCCAATCCCTAGTTAAGTCAGATCCACCGTTTAATGCATAGATAAAGCCATCATTAGGTCCCTCACCATATCGAAATATTGAGCCCAATCCCATCATTACCTAGTAACATCTAATGCTAATAGGGTGGTTGTATTTTTTCGATACAACTGAACCACTATATGCAGCCAAGAATAATCAACACCCGTAGTACGCTCGCACACCTATAATGGTGGAAGACCTAAGATTTAATATTTGTGAAAAGATTTAGGTTCAAGTCTTATCTAGTCAGCACAATCTCATGTCTGACAGACCAAATTTAGATCAACATAATCTCATGTTTGACGATCTTAGTTGGCATGGGTGAATATGAATGACTAAGTAACCTTATTCAAAAATTAATCAACCAAATTGGTCAGGTAAGATAAGTGAGATCAGTGGGATGGTCTGCTGATGCTTGCCTTAGACACCATCAAAATGGTCAGATAAGCATGCTCCTAATTAAAAACCATCGATCGAGACTTACCTTATACACCAATTGATCAATTAGAATTAAATAGATCAGCTTAGCTACTCGAGCTCGATCCACTAAACTAAATTCGATCTTGAGTCAATCAATTCATATCAAAATATGAATCGATGTGATCAAATATAATTAAATTCAATTTTGAGCTCCTTTGATCTAATCCTAACCAACTATTGATTAGATTCGATCAACTGCTTAAAATCGATAATGGGTTCTAACCTGATTCAATCAATGCCTATATTGTAGTCCAATCACTAGACCTAATTGTTCAACCCATACCATTATGCATAAACATAAAATTTAGATTCTAAAAATAATTTTTAGATTATATTTTATTGCATGAATTAATGACTTATGATCTCGAAATAATTTCATATTTAAACCTAATGTTATATATCAAATATATGATGCTTTAGATCAAAAACTACAAAACATATTTCACATGTATGATTTTCAGACCTAAGATTAACTAAGCATATATCACATACGTACAAAATTAGATCTAAGATAATGATTAAAATACTTTAAAAATACTTTTCAAAACTCATTCGCATCATACTAGGACAACCTTTACAATATAAGGGGTAAACCTTATACCAGGACAATCTTATAGCAGTCTGATGCGAATCTTAATCATTTTAATTTCAGATCTAATATGAAACATGATATATCTAATATATCAATTTTTAGATCTAAAGTTATTGATTTATTCATTTTAAAAATTATTTTTAAAATTGATCAATCTTGTGCTAGGACAACCTTTACAATATAGGAGGTTAACCCTATACCAGGACAACCTTATATCAGTACAAGATCGATTTCTATTAATCATAACTATCAAATCAAAAATAAAAATTAGATTTAAATCTATTTCATACATGTTAAAACCCTATAACTTTGATGCCACTATTGGACTTAGGTGATTTCAGCATGCAGAATTTTTTTTCATCTCATGAAAATGAAGTGGAAAGCATAGATTAAAAATTTTAACCTATTGCATGCCCTAGATCTCATCTAATATCACCTAAAAGGGATCTCACATGCATGATAAAATTAGATTATAGATCTGAAAATAGAAATAAAGAGAATTGAAATCCTATATTGAGATCGCTATTCACTTGCAAGCCGGATCTGGATCGAATCCTGATTCTGTTTGCAGCCACGCACGTGCCTGACCTCTACGGATATCCATATAGGATAGAATAAGTTTGAAGCCTTCTTGATCATTGAGGTGCTAGCCTCTTTCAGATCTGCTTCGTAGGATTGGATCTTGTCATGAAGAAAACTGCACGAATACCTTCGCGCAGAACCTCAAAGAAGATGCTAGAAGAGATTCCTTTCTCTTCCTTTTCTCTCCTTTCTTTTCCTCTCCTTTTTCTCTCTTATTTCTTTCTAATTTTATCTCTTTTTACTATAGAAATCTGATGGGAAACTTGGTTGGGGTGTCCAAGAGGTGGAACGCCCTTCTTATAGGTGCAAGGGTGGGCGGCCACAAGGAGGCCCACACCCAAAACCTAGGAGGAATCAAATTCCTCCTCATTGTCCATGCTACAAAAAGGAGGAATAAATTAAACAAATTTCTAATCTGATTCTAATCAGTTAGAATTTGATTAATTCTATAATTGAGCAAGAGAGATAATCTCAGAAGGATGGGACACCAACTATTGGCGCCCCTCCTTTTCCCACACATGCTTGGAGAAGGATACCGCTTTCTCTCCTTTTTCATGCTAAAAAGGAGAGAGAATCTTAGTCAAACTAAATTTTTTTTAATCTAATCAAATTAGGTGAGATCCAGTGTCAATTCGGATTTGGTTCGAATCCAATTCGAACTTGATTCAAATTCAATTCGAAAAGACTGTCAATCCTAATCCAATTAGAATTAGAATCCAAATCTAATTTGGATTATTAAATCCAATTAGTCTCAAACTAAGTCAAACCTAATTAAATTAAATCTGATCTAAATTAATTAGGACTTGATCCATAATTTAATTTGATCAATTCATATTGTAATATTTACAATTAAATCCTTGATGCTAATAGTTAGCGATTATTAAATTGTAACTTCTATAAATTGATCCAAATCATCAATCCAATTGATAATTTAATTTTGATTCAATCAAATGACTTGGGCAACCCCTTTGTTATATAACTCCATAGGTTCAATTTTATCTGATAGCAAGACATATCTTTAACTCCATCATAGTATCATTGAAACTTCTTTTAATGGATTGGAACAATTTCAACTCACACCCATTAAGGATCATTGATCCAAAATGATCCAAATGAGTTCCCACAATTCATCAGTAATATCTAGCAATATGTAATGATAATCCAACAAAACTGAAGGTAGAACCTCTAGGTGTAGTTAACGTGTGATTCAGTTCTTCTATCGAAAGTCTCGATAGGGTGTAGATCATCAAAACTCATTAAACCCTACGCATCTATCATATGCAAGACTTAATTAGCTTGAGTCCAATCATAAGTCTCATGAAAATTTCTTTCTATTATCACACTGCTGTGGTCATAGACTTAAAGACTCAGCTTCTTAGATCGTATAGGACTATTCTTCAACTACTAAGGTCAATAGATCTCTTATAAGTGCACACCCTACTCCTACAGTAAATTTTCTGTAGCCAATGAACACTGCAGGGCCTCGAATGGCTAGAGACCATGTTTATGTATTGTCAAATTATAGCAACTCTATTGTGAGCAATCAAGGTACTACAAATAAAAAAACTACTCACATAACTACAGCATCGAGACAATCACTGATGATTGAGTAGACGTTCAAGTGTCTTCTCATTCATGGTCACGTTCAGTACTATTATTTTCTAACAATCACCTGCATCTTGATTCTAGTATCTTCACATTATAGACTCGAGACTCATCTATTCGAAAAGAAAGCGATCTGTGCACCGATCTTGATGGATCCATCACCATCCCTATGATGATTCAATGATCAGGAGTAATTCAGGAGTTAATCTATAATGACATGTGTCTCAAATTCTCAACTCTTGAGAATATATGTCATTATCCATTAACTCTGATGATTCACAAACACATTACACATGAATGGATAAAAAAATATCTATTTTATTCATTTTAATAAATCAATACAAAAATATAACCTAAAATTATAATGTGTCAGCCAATACTTGGCTTTTCAGATCATATATCTAACAATCTCCCACTTGACCTAAACCAATTGGCCATATACCTAAGATCTATCTTCTCAAGGTGAGCTTTAGTCTTCAGCTGGCTCAATTGCTTCATCAGTGAATCTACTATGTTGTCTGTGGAATCTGCTCTTTGCACCTCGATGAATTTCTTCTTGAGATAGTCGCATATAATGTAAAATCATCGCTCGATGTGCTTGAACTTCTGATGAGATCTGGACTCCTTAGTGAGGGTTATGGCATCATTATTATCACAAGTGGGTGTAATTCTCTGCAATCATTATCGTTGGCTCCTGCTGGCAGTGCAGGATCTCCAAGAGGTTAGCCCTTGTTGGCTTTAGTGGGCCAATGTGGGGTTCTTGGAGGATTAGCTCTGGTTGTCCTCAATGGACCATGTCGGCTTTAGTGGGTCGTGTCAGCTTCAGTGGGCTGTATGGGATCCCTGAAGGATTAGCTCTGATTGGCTTCAGTCGGTCATGTCGGCTTCAGTGGACCATATGGGGTCCTCAAAGAGTTAACCCCTATTGACTCAGTGGATAATGTCAGCTTCAGTGGGCCGTGTTGGCTTCAGTGGGCTATATGGGGTCCTCGAAGGTTTAGCCTCGATTAGCTTCAGTTGGCCATGTCAGCTTTAGTGGGTCGTATCGACTTTAGTGGATCGTATAGGGTCCTTGGAGGGATAGCCCTGATTGAGTTCAGTGGACCATATCAGCTTCAGTGAGATCCAGATTGATTTGAGATGAGATCTCACATTTTAGTTAAAAATTAATTTCATATATTTCTTTCATTGCGCAGATCAAACCCATTTTCTCACAGTAGTTGTATATGTATATAAGCAGCAGCAAAATTGTATAACAGGTGCATGGCATAGAAGAGAATATTAATAAATGTGCCATATGAAGTGAATCATATAGAACCATTAAGAAGATGAATTTCTTGTAAAAACAAATAAATGACAAGTTAGCATAATCAGTTTTTTCTATCTTTTTTTTTTCTTTTTTATTGTATTTTTTCTTTTTTTCTTTTGTTTTTCATCCACCCCATGAATCTCAAGATTCTTTTTTTTTTCTGCACTACATTTTCTTTTTTCATTGAAGCACTTGAGACACTATAAAAAAATATATTTATTTATAACTAAAATATAGTAAGGGAACAGTAACACCCTCATAAAAAGCTTTATTTATGATGATAAAATTTATTCATCAAGATCTTAACAGATTAGCGACTATCTTGAAATGTCGTCATAAATATTGGATTTTATTTTTTTTAGAGAAAAATATTGGCATCAATTTTGTACCAATGTACTAGTGATGAATGAATCCACGTCCTCACAAAAAGTATATTATTTATAACTGGACATCTCTAAAAATATAAAATTTATTTTGAAAGTATCCTATTTATGAGGGTCAAAATTAGTTGACATTATCAATCATTAAAATCTTAGTACATTACTGACTACATGATTAAGATTTCCTCACAAATAGTATATTTTTTGTTAGTAATGTTGTTCAAAGTATTATTAGTGATGATGAAAGTCGGCTGTTACTAATAATTATCAAAATTGCACTACATTTATGATTAGAATTAAGATTCATTACAAATACTAAATTTTTCCATCACTAATATTATTTTTTTAGAGGATAACTTTGGCACCAATTTTATATAAATTTATTTGTGACAAATGAATCCATGCCGTCACAAAAATATATTACTTATAACTGCACATTGCTAGAGACATAAAATTGACTCTAAAAATACTCTATTTACGAGGGCCAAATTTAATCATTATTGTTAATCGTTAAAATCTCAGTGCATTACCAACTATATTAAGATTTTCTTATAAATGATATATTTTGCTGCCAATAATGTTATTCAAAGTTTTATTAGTGAGAATGAAAGTCAATCATTACCATTAAAATTATCAAAATAATGTTGTTCAGCACGTTGCATGCTATGGATATTTTTGCCACGATGGTGGAACTGGAGCTAGGGCTGTGCAAGGATATATAGGTTGGTTATGGTTTACTAATCGTAATGTGCTATATATATATTGCTAATTAGAGGAGTGTAGAGACTAAGATGCTTCGCTCAAGTTAAATACATATATAAAATTGTCTAGCTAGTAAGCAGAAGGAATAGTTGTTAAGAAGGTGAGTTGTATTTCAACTCTCTTTAGCTAGAATATAGAGTTAGAAGCTTTTTTTTTTTGAATAAATTATAAAAATCTCTCTAAGGTTTATGTTTATTACTTTTTCATCTAATAGTTTGAAAAATCTACAGTTACACCCCTGAGAAATAATGGCCTCATTGAAAAAATTTTAAACCTATGAAATGACCAAATCACCCCTCAAGTCTCATTGTTGGAGTTCAACTCATCTGCATCTCCACTGCTGCCATCGATGACAACATCGGCCACTTCGATCTCCCCCTTATCGCCCAGAATGAGCCCATCCTTTTCCTCATCTGGGAGCAGGATGTTCATCGGCTCCCTCGATGCCCACGCCGATGTTGCTACCTCCCTCATCTCCCTTGCCCGTGATAATGATCGCTACGACAAGCTGTTGGTGGGCCTACTCAAGAACTAATAAATATAATAGTTTAAAGTAAGATTTATTTATGGAATGAACTCAAGTATAAAATACTTGATTACAAATCACTTAGTTACAATACAAAACACATACCCCCATTTATAGAAATAGAGGGACACAACTCTTCACAAGAGTTACTTATTAAAAGACACATCTTCTGATCTAAAAAACACAACCTTACAAAGAGACACATCTTCATATTAAAGATGGATACAACTCTTCTCAATGGATACAACTTCTCATGAACAGGTTTAGTAACCAACAAATTTCCCCCTTAAGCTTGTTCATGCACAACTACCCTCATCTTCTTCAATTGGGTCTTCATTAACTCGAAGCTTGTTTTGTAAATCTTTCTTTTCTGCAATTAGCTTTCTAATTTCACATGCTTGTACATTGATTACATTCTTCAAGGATTTGTTTTTAGTATTCAGCATCAGGTTTTCAATTTCTAAGAAAATATTTGCCTTTTCCAGATTCTTCACCAAAGTTTGTGAATAATTGACATTATTCTTAGGTCAATAAGTACCTGTAATTTACGTAAAAGCATATTCTGTGACATCTTGTTTGACATTCTTCTTTGTCAACTTTGTGTGCTCCATAAAGCATTTTTCACATACTTGAACCATAGTGTAGAATTTCGGCATATGATCTTGTCTTGTCTTGAAAGTTGAATATTGCGGTAATAGTATGTGATGTTTTTGACAGAATTTTTATAGTAGATTCTTGTAGAAAATTTTTATTTCCTCCATATTTATCACTTTGCGGCTGTAAGCACTCTCCGATAATATCAGAGAAAACTTTGTAGGCACTCTCTAATACTTTATATAGGAATGAAAAGATGCCTATTAGTAACTACTCTTTATCCAAGAGACACAAAGAGTAACTATCTTTTATCCGGGAGACACAAAGAGTAACTATCTTTTTAAATCCTCGACAAGCATGCCTTTTCATAAATAACTATATAACTTCAATACCTTGGTAACCACCTTTTTGAATCCTTGATAAGCATGCCTTTTCACAAATAACTATCCTATAACTTCAATACCGAAGGAATCTGATAACCCCTTTTTTTTAATCTTTGACAAACGTGCCTTTTCATGAATAGCCATATTTCTTGGTCAAACTATTCTTCTTTTTTCAAACTATATGATCAAACATCTTCATTTCTTTCTCTCTTTTCAAACTGAGTAGTCAAACCTTTAGTGAAAAGTATCACATAGAACATATTCCAAGCCTTTTCCTAAATTTCATAAAAATATCAAATTGTAGAGGTTTGGTAAATATATCTGCGATCTGTGTCTCTGTATTGCAATGAATTAATTCAACCTGACCTTTTTTGATTTGTTCTCGAAGAAAGTGGTACCTGGTATCTATGTGTTTGCTTCTTCCATGATGCACTAGATTTTTAGATAATTCGATTGCTGACTTGTTATCAATAAATATTGGGGTAGAAGAACTTTGGATATGATCTAATTCTTCTAATACATTTCTTAACTAAATTACTTTGCAAACACTTGATGCCGTTGCCACATATTCAGCTTCACACGTTAATAAGGCTACAATTTGTTGTTTCTTTGATCTCCATGTAAAAGCTGTAGATCCTAGAAAGAACACATAATCAGTAGTACTTTTTCTATCATCTTGATCTTCGACCCAATCGTTGTTTGTATATCCAATCAATTTCCAATCTTTTGAGCTTGTATAATATAACCAATGATCAATGGTGCCTTTTATATATCTTAAAAAATTTTTTGCAACTTGCCAATGTGATTCTTTTAGATTTTTCATATATCGGCTAATTAATCCAACTCCATAAACTATATCTGGTCTGCTCATTATCAAATAGCGAAGACTGCCAACAAGAATCTTAATGAGAGTTGAATTTATTTTTTTTTCTTTATCATTTTTGCCAAGTTTTGTTTCACAAGCAACAGGAGTGCTAATTTCTTTACAATATTCCATTTTAAATTTCTTTAGTATGTTTTTGGCATACCTTTTCTGAGTGATAAAAATTCCTTTCTCATCTTGCTTAACTTCAATATCGAGAAAGAAAGTCATAAGACCAGCATCTGTCATTTCAAATTCTCTTATTATAATATTCTTGATGTCATCTATCATATCTTGGCTACTTCCGATGATCAATAAGTCATCAACATAGATACAAACAATTAAAATTTCTCCCTTTCTACTGATGTATGTTGCATACTTATAAGGACATTTCTTGAAACCAATATTTTGAAGATAATTATCAAGATGAGTATTCCACACTCGAGGAGCCTGCTTTAAACCGTATAAAGCTTTATATAATTTATAAACTTTATCATCCATACCTTTTATCTTATATCCTTCGGGTTGCTCAACATAAATCTTTTCTTTTAGGTAGCCATTTAGAAATGTCGACTTTATGTTCGTTTGATGTACTTTCCAATGATATTGTGCTGCAAGAGATAGAATAAGTCGAATAGTATCAAGTCGGGCGACAGATGCAAATACTTCTTCATAATCAATTCTTTTTTCTTGTTTGTATCCTTTTGCGACGAGTCGCACCTTATATCTTTCAACATTTCCATCAGCAGTACGTTTGATTTTATATACCCATTTTACATCAATAGCTTTATGTCCTTTAGGTAATGAAGTTAATTTTTAAGTCATATTCTTTTCTATTGCTCTTATTTCTTCATTCATAGCTGCTCGCCATTCATCCTTTTTCATGGCTTCTTCAATAGTCAATGGTTTTTGATTAAGATGTAGACAAAATAGATTATCACCATCTATTATTTTTATCTCATCATATATCTCTTTGAGTCTTCTCATTTTTGTAGGTCTTTTATTTGGAGTACCTGAACATATAGAACTAGAAGAAGTTGATGATATTTTGAGATAGAGTCGTTGGAAGTGGAGGATCTTAAGTATTTGACTCTTCTTCAATTTCTTTAATTTTTTGATCCATTATTTTCTGTCTTTGAGTTTCTTCTTCTATCCTCCAATTCCAAGTAGCATCTTCGTCTAATATGACATCTCTACTTATTATCATTTTTTTGGTGATTGGGTTGAAGAGTTTATATGCTTTTGAATTCTCACTATACCCAATAAAAATGCATTTCTCTCCTTGATCATCCAACTTCTTTCTCTTCTCCTTTGGAATCTGTGCATATACAATGCAACCGAATATCTTGAGATGTCTAATACTTGGCTTATATCCGCTCCATACGTCTTGAGGTGTTACATTCTTCACACTCTTTGTTGGACTTCTATTAAGTAGATATATTACACATGCAACCGCTTCTGCCTAGAATGACTTTGATAAACCTTTCTCTTTGATCATGCTTCTTGTCATATCCAAAATAGTTCTATTCTTTCACTCAGCCATGCCATTTTGTTGTGGGCTGTATGCCGTTGTGAATTATTATTGAATACCTTCAATGCTACAATACCTTTTAAATTCATTTGAAGTATATTCTTCTCCTTTGTCAGATCTCAATATCTTTATTCTATTTCCACTTTCCCTTTCTGCCACATTTTTATATATTTTAAATGTAGAGAACGCAGTAGATTTTTTTTTAAGAAAATAAATATATACTTTTCTAGTATAGTCATCAATAAAACTAATAAAATAGTTGTTATCTCCAAGAGACTCAGGAAAAGGATCACATAGATCTGTGTATACTAAATTCAGAGGTGCTGATGCATACTTTGCCTTGTTACAAAGAAAAGAAATTCTGATTTGTTTTCCAACTACACAGCCTTCACATACTTCTTTTGGTTGTTTTATAACAAGAAGTCTATTCACCATTTCTTTAGAAGATAATAACTTTAAACTTTCATAATTTAAATGTCCATACCTTAAGTGCCATAATCTTGATTCTTCTTTCAAATTTGCTTGATAGCACCTGTCAATCTCAGTTTTGGTATTAATGGGAAACATCTGATTCTTCGACATGTGTACTTTTGCAATTATCCTTTTGTTTTTATCCTTCAAAGCTAGGGTAGAGTCCTTCATTTGAATAGTATAACCTTTCTCCAATAGTTGTCCAATACTTAGAACATTGCTCTTTAACTCCGGTGCATAGTACACATTTGAGATGTACTCTTGTTCACCATTCTTCGACTTAAACATGATTTTTCCTCTTCCTTTCATAGGTACTTTTGATGAATCACCAAATTTGACATTACCATGTACATCCTCTTCCATGTCAACAAATAGTTTCTTTTCACCACACATATGACTTGAAGCTCCAAAATCGAGAAACCATTTATTTTGTGAATCTTCAACCTCTTCTTGGCATGCGAGTAGAAGCATAGTTTCTTCTTGTTTTGTTTCTTCTATTGTACCATTGATGCAGTTGTTCATTCCTTCAATATTCTTATGCCAACAATCTTTTCTGTAGTGACCATACTTTTTACAATTATAGCATTGTATATTTGATTTTGCACCACCATACGAACCTGGGCATTTGTAATTATGTCCGCTTCTTTTGGTGGCAATCCCACATCGTGAATCATAATCACCTTTGTTGCTATTTAATCGGTCATGACCATATCTCTTTTGGTACTTGATTTTATTATTACTTTCTCCATGACTTTTGCCTTTACAATAGTCAAGTTTTAATTTTGACTTGAGGGCCTGTTCTGTTGACTCGACTTCAGACTTCTTTTGCAATCTTTGTTTATGTACTTGGAGGAATCTTGTCAATTGATCAATTGAAAGGATACTGATATCTTTTGACTCTTCTATGGCAATAATTATGTGCTCAAATTTCGATGACAGAGAATGAAGGATCTTTTCTATAACTTGTACATCATCGTTATTCTCTATTTTGCTTCATTTGGTTTACAATAACTAAAATGCGAGAAACATAGTCCATAACATTTTTGGACTCTTTCATGTAGATAGCTTCAAATTTTGCTCGAAGCTTTTGTAAAAGAATCCACTTCACCCTTTCATCTCCTTTGAAGATGTTAGCAAGGACATCCCATGCCGCTTTGCTCGAACTTGCTTCGGCAATTTTCTCAAACATTGACTCCTCACTGCTTGATAAAGATAAAAGAGGGCCTTTTTGTCCTTCTTTTTTGCATCTTTCAACTCATTTCGTCGGTTTGCAATCAATGCGGCTTCTTCTTGCTTTGTATACTCTTGATACCCATTGTTAACTAATTCTCAAAGATCTTGAGAACCAAGTAGTGCTTTCATTTGAATGCACCAATTCTCATAATTATCTTTTCACAGTTTTGGGATTTGAGTTTGAAGAAGTTGATTGGCCATTTTTCTTGACAGGATCTCCCCTTAACCTTTGCTCTGATACCAAATGTTGGTGGGTCTACTCAAGAACTAATAAATATAATAGTTCAAAATAAGATTTATTTATGGAATGAACTCAAGTATAAAATACTTGATTACAAATCACTTGGTTACAATACAAAACACATACCCCTATTTATGGAAATAGAGGGACACAACTCTTCACAAGAGTTACTTATTAAAAGATACATCTTCTAATCTAAAAGACAACCTTACAAAGAGACACATATTCATATTACAGATGGATACAACTCTTCTCAATGGACACAACTTCTCATGAACAGGTTTAGTAACCAACACAAGCTCATCGAAGACAGTATGGGGCCTTTGCTTCGTCTCATCAAGGATGGTCAGATGGAGGCCCAGGAGAATGCCATGTTCACCATTGGTCTTCTCGCCTGCAACCCAGAGAGCGTTGAGCAGACGCCGATCTGGATCGAAAGGTAGCATCTTGGGCAGCAGAGGAGAGGGGAGTGGGGGTGCAAATCGACGATGAATGAGGAGTTTGAGTCACTTTGAACGTCGCTGGTGAGAGGGGTCTAGAAATTGGCCAGAATCATCAGGGTGCCCATTGTCAGGCGGAGTTGGTTCACCTTGTCCGATGTAACAAAAGTGTTGAAGAAGAAATAGGGATGTACCACACCAGCAATGGAGGCGACGGTCGCGAAGGGCCGGAAGGGGAACCATGCACTGCAGCGAAGGAGGCCAAGATCGAGGGAGGGAAGAAGGGGCTAGGCCAATCGATGGTACATCAGCCTCCTGACTAGAGGACTCGATGGTGCTACTTTGGTTGCTTGGGCTCCTGGCTGTTCCACTGCCTCCACCGCCACTGGGGCTCTAGGAGGCATCCAGGTAGGGAAGGTTTGTCTTCATTCGACCCCATGTGCTGGTCATCCCATACTTGGCCTAAGGACATGCACTCTCTCCTCGACCTTGCTCACCTCCTCTCCTCCTACGCCCATGTTGCCATCATTATCGTCGTCACCACCAAGAGCCGCCCCCTCCTCAACCCCCTTCTCTCTTGCTCCCCCTCTGTCATCTCCCTAGTCCTCTCCTTTCCAAATTACCCTGCCGCCCCCCCCTCGGATCTCCAGAACTCCAAGGACCTCCATCCCACCTTCTTCTAACTGCTCATCCATGCCCTCGCCGACCTCTGCGACCCCTTTCTTCACTGGGCATGATTCACTCGCCACCACCATCATCTCTGACTTATTTCTTGGCTAGACCATCGACCTCACTATTGAGTTGGCATCCCCCACCTCACCTTCTCCCCCTCCGGTGCCGTCACTGGCACCGTTGCCTACGTCCTCTTGCATCGACTGCCTCAAAATCCAATCTTGACAACCTCGATTCCCCTATCTCCTTGAAAATCTTTAATTCTCCTATTTTTCTTTGGCGCCTGAAGGAAACGCCATCACATGATGACATATATGCATGCAGAAATTTAATAAAATTACATAACAGAAAGAAAATTTTAGATCTAAACTCTTTAAATCTAATTAGATCTAATCTAATCTAGCATGTATGGAGATGATATCTTATAATCAGGAATCATTACATAGACAAGATTAAGATATAATCTATTAAAGATTTGATCTTTACCTTTGAGCAAGTAGATTTTTCGTAGATGTCTTTTGAGGATTCTAGAAGCCACACACATGTCTGACCTCCATATGTATCCACATAATACTGAGTTTGATCAAAAAAATCTGAAAATCATCTGGGTGCTGGCTCTCTTACAGATCTTTTTTCTTTCAAATTGAATCTGACTTCTCCTTCTTTCATCTTAAGAAACTAAGAGGAAGAACCTTCTGGAGAGGAAGGAAAAAGAGAGGAAGATAAATCTTCCTCTAGGGCAGCAACAAGAAAAAGGAGGAGGGTGTTGGGCAGCAATAAGAGGAGAAGATGGATGGATCCAATAGTTAGGGCATCCCCTCATCCTAGCATTATTTGTAGACCCTATACCCTTATCCATCTATCCTTTCAATTTGAATAAAATTCAGATTTTAAAGGTTTGAATCAAATTCAAATTTTAAAATAGATTAGGATAGAGATATAAGAGAGACAGAGGAGAGAAATCCACAAGGAGCGCACGCCAACATGCGGATGCACCCTCTCTCTCTCCTTTCTTATATTCCATGCACAGCACAAGAGGAGGCGTGGCCCCTCTTGTGCACCCCTCCTTTCCTTATGCATGTAAGATGAGAGAGGATCTCAGTCCAATTGGAATTCTAATTTCTATCCTAAATTGAATTTGGTTTGAATCCAATCTAATTTTAAATTCAATTAGGTTTAGTCAAATCCAAATCTGACTTGGACTAGACCCAAAGTGAACCAAATTAAATCTAATTTAATTTATATTAAGCCCAATCTTTAATTAAATGATCAAATCAAATAATTAATGATTAATTTAGCAATAATTACTAATTATTCTTTCTCTAACTCACTAATCTTTGGTAAGTCAACTTTTGTAACTTTTATAATTTAGTCCAATCATCAATCAAATTGATAATTAGATTTATTTATAAATTAAATTCATAATTCAATTATTTGATCAAATCAAAAAAAAATTTGGATATGATTCTGTAGTTTTTATTCTGTCTAGTAGTAAGATATATCATGATCTCCATCATAAATATCATTAAAATTTTTTTCAATAGATTGGAGTGATTCTAACTTAGTCAATGAGAATTATTGACTATCAATTAATTCTTGTAGATCTCATAATCTATCAGTGACATCTAGCAGCATATAGTAGCAATCCAGCAAAATAAAAGAGTTTGAATTTTTAGATGTAGTTAATGTATGATTCAGTTCTTCTATCGTGGTCCCAACAAGACGAAAGTTATGAAAAACTCATCAAATTTCATCATCTGTCATATGTAAGATTTAATTAGCTCGAGTTTAAATCATGATTTTTCATAAAAATCTTTTTTCATTAATTGCATTACCATGGCTACGGTCTTAAGAACTCAGTTTCATAAATCATATAGGACTATCCCTTAACTACTAAGGTCAAAGATCTCATCTAGGTATGTATCTTACTCCTACAGTGAATCTACTATAGTCAACATACACCGTAAGGACCCATATGACTAGGAGATCAAGTAAATATGCAGTCAAACTACAGCAATCTTACTGTGAATAGCCGAGGCACTGCAGATCAAAGAACTATTCACACAACAATAATATCGAAAAAGTTACTGACGAGTGAGTAGACATCCAAGTGACTTCTCATATTAGTCATGCTCGATACCAATGTTCTCTAACAACCACCTACACTCTTGCTCAGTATCTCTGTACTGTAGACTCAAGACTTATCTTTCTAAAAAGAAGCGATCCATGCATCAACTTCACCAGATTAATCATCATCTCCGTGATGATCCATCAGTCAGAGATAATTTAGAAATTAACTATCAATGATACATATCTCAAATTATCATCTTATTAATTTTTTAGATGATTCAAGGACACATAACACAAGAATGTGTTAGAAAATGGGGCAGTTTCATACATGTATTTCAAAACTTTTGTATGCAACGGAAGAGATCTAGGTTAAACCCTTTTAACCCATCATGCATCAGATCAAATTTGTAAATTATCCATACTTAGATCTATGACATACATAATCTAAAATTTAGAATGAGTATTTGAGATCATATCTCAATACCTTAGTATGGGTCGAACTTAGCTACAGCTGATGATCATGGATTTGAAGATTTTTTGAGCCGCACATGCATTCGACCTCCACAAGTATCCACACGAAGCTCCGATCTAATCAGAGGTATGACAATCTTCTCAGGATGTTAGCTTCCTTATAGAGATCTTCTCTTGATGGCTGATCTAGCTTCTTCTTCGAATCTCACAGATTCTTTAGAGATGAAGAATAACTGAAGGAAGAAGAGGAGAGTGAAGGCTCGGCTTTTGAGAAAATTTTTTTCACTTACTTTAGGCATCCAACCTTTGGACCCTTTTTATAGAGAGGCATTGAGATTAGGATTAAGAAGGCGCCATAACCTCTTACATGCCAAAATGAGTGGGGCATAAGAAAAAAAATTTTGATAATTTTTTCTCACACCAATTTTCTTCTCAATGCCAACAAACTTTCCTACAATTCTTGATTTCTTTCCTTCTTATCCATATCTTGATTTGAATCAAATTCAAATTAGTTATGGGATAAGGATGATGAGTCATGATGAGATGTAGCCCATCCTCTTTGTGTCCTTTTCTTTCAAGCAAAATATTTCACACCAAACATCATTTGCATGTGATGCTTTGGCATGGTAATTAGGGCACATGCAAGGGAGAGAATCTCAGTGAGTTGGGACTCTAGGTATTTCATTTTGGTCCAATCCAAATCTGATTTGGTTGACCGAAGGAGAGGAGAGAATCTAATTTAATTAAGAACCTAATCTCCTTAATAAAATCCTAATCTAATTAAGAATTAATTGAATCTAAGTCCTGATCAAATCAGAAATTAGATTCTCTTGCAATTGGGCTATTTTATAACTCAATCAGGCTTGATCCAATTAAATCCAATTCAAGTCAAACTGAATCTAATTCAATTAGACTTGATCCAAACCTTATTGCTCAATCAAATTGAGTCAATTAGCAATCCAATTACTAATTAATCCTCCTATAGTTCATTAACACTTAGCAAATTACTTAATTATAATTTTTGCTTAGGATTAATTATCAATCATATTAACAATTTTATCCTTCAACGATTCATAACTGTTGATCAACCATCTGATCAGATAAGAACTTTTTTTGTGTGTAACCCCATAGATTTTACTTTATCTGATAGTGAGATATATTGTGATCTCCATCACAATATCATCGAAACTCCTTTCGATAGATTGAAACAATTTCAACTCTGTCTTTCTATGATCATTGATCATCTGTTAGATGTATGCCCAAGTCAATCTTGGCTAATGTATATCATATTTTTAGGATATATTTTTGAACTTGATGGATAATTTATTTTTATTCATATTATATATATCTATAAATCATCCAAGAGATTAACAAAATAATGATAAATATTCTCAAAGAATTGAGAATTTAAGACATATATCATTGCTAATTAATTACTAAATTACTCTAGATTGTGGGATCATCATGGAGATGATGATTGATCTGAATAGATTGATGTATAGATTGATTCCTTCAGACAGATGAGACTCGAGTCTGTAGTGTAGAGATATTGGAGTAAGAGTATAGGTGGTTGTTAGAAAATAACTGACATCCACAACTGCTCACAGTGAAGCTGCTGGAATTTGACTACATAAAATATTGACTCAAGGAGTCTTTGTAGTGGATGTTGATGACAGTGATCTACTGTAAGAGCATGGTGCGCATCTAGATGGGATCTATCGATCTTAGTAGAAGAAAATAGTCTTATGAGATTTAAGAGACTGAATACTTAAGTCTATGACTATAGCAGTGTGATTGATAGAAAAGAGTTTCCATGAGTATCATAGTCAGACTCGAGCTAATTAAATCTATCATATGACTGATATTGAGATTTGATGATTTATCCATAACCCGTCATCTGATCGGGAGTCACAATAGAGAGACTGAATCATACGGTAAGTGTACCTAAAGATTCATCACTTTTATTCTACTAGATTGTCACTGCATACTATTAGGTGTCACTGATAGATTGTGAGAGCTCACTAAAATTATTTTAAATCGACAATCTTTGTTGAGTGAGAGTGAAATCGTTCTCACCCATTGAAAAGAGTTTCAATAATACTATGATAGAGATTATGATATATCTCACTACCAGACAGAATAAAATCTATAAAATCACACACAATAGAGATTTTTGACTGATTAGATGGTTAAGTTATGATTATGAATCACAATAAAATTTAATTATCAATGTGATTGATGATTATTCAATGCAAAAGTTATAATTGAAAGATTCACTAAGTGTTAGTGAATTATAGGAGGATCAATTAGTAATTAGATTACTTTCTAGCTCCATCTGATTGAGCTATAGGATTCAAATCAAATCTAATTAAATTAGATTCAGTTTAGATTGATTTGGATTTGATTAGATCAAGCCTAATTGGTTTATGAGATAACATAATTACATAAGGAGAACAATTCTTACTTTGATTAGGACTTGATTGAATCAATTTTTTAATTAGATATGATTTAATTCAGATTTAATTAATCTTAATTAGACTAAAAATTAATTTAATTTGGTTGCTAACTAATCCTAAATTGGTTAGGATTAAATCAGATTTAAATTAGATTTAATTTAGCAAGCAAATGAATCCTAGTTGGACTAGGATTTCTCTTTAGCACCATGACTCTTTTTGTGCCACCTAAGCCCAATGCCAAATCTGATTTGGCATGTGGTTAGACTAGTCCAAGCATCTCTATGTCACTTCTCTTATGTCCAATTTTGGTTGAGATCAAATCTAATTTGATCTGATTTTGATTGGATCAAAACAGGACTCCTAGTTTGATTGGGTTTCATCTTAACAAACCTAACCAAACTCTAACTCCTTAAAATCCTTGGAACCCATCTATAAATAAAGGGGCTTATGAATGTGGGAGTGCATTTGAAACTCCTCTTGGGCATGGCTTTTGGGTGTGGGTTCTCTTTAGAGGTGTAGAAAAATTTTAGGGAGAAAAAGAGAAAGGTTCTCTGATCTCCAAGTCTTCTTCCTCTTATACCTTATCTTCTTTTTTCTTGAGATTGTCATGGAGATTAAAGGAGATCCTATTCAACCATCAAGAAAGCATTCTTTGCAAGAAAGCTAGCATCCTGAGAAGAACATAGAGCCTCCGATCAGATCAGACCTCATGTGGATATCTGTAGAGGTCGGATACATGTACGGCTATAACAGAACCTGAAGGCATCCACAGATCTGAATTCAAGAATGAGTTCTGCGATTTAGATAAATAATTCGATCACAAATAAGTTTTTAATCTCTAAAATTAGATACTTTATTTCTTATTTATCATCATATGAACTAGATCAATAGGTATAAGATTTTAATCTATGCATGCATAGGATTAAAACTATTTTAATCTTGACTTCCACTGCTTAAATTTTAACATTATTTTGAAATCTACATGCAAAATTTTAAAAATCCAACATCATCAAGACAACACTCGAGGAGTCCCATAATCCATCAGTGATATCTAGCAATATGTAGTAGCAATCCAGTAGAATAAAAGTATTGAATCCCTAGGTATAGTTATCATATGATTCAGTCCTTCTATTGTGAGTCTTGACTTGATAAAGGTCATAAAGAACTCGTCAAACTCCAACATCAGTCATATACTAGATTGGCTAAATTTGAGTTTGCTTGTGAATCCTGTAGAAATTTTTTTTCAGTATTCACATTTGCTTTGACTAAAGACTTTCTAAACTCAGTCTCGCAAATTGCATAGGACTTCTTTTCTACGAAGATCGATAGAACCTGAACCTATTGAAGCCAACATATACTGCAAAGACTCAAATGGCTAAGAATCCAAGTTTAGATACAGTTAAACTCAGTAGCTTTATTGTGAATAAGCCAATGCACTATAGGTCAAAGGACCACTCACACCACTGCAGCATCAAGAAGACCACTGACAAGTGAGTAGACATCCAAGTGATTTTTTGTGATGGCCATGCTTAGTGCAAGTTATTTTTTAACAACTACCTACACTCTCACTCCAATATCTCCCACCGCAGACTCAAGATACATCTGTTCAGAAGAGAGATAATCCGTGCATCGATCTAACTGGATCGATCACTATCCTCCATGATGATCTTCTGATTTGGAGTATTTAGAAATCAATCATTAATAATATGTCTCAAATTCTCAACACCTTGAGAATATACAAAATCATCTATTAATTTTTAAGATAAATTATAGAAACATAAAATATGATTGGAAATAAAAATTATCTTTTATTAAAAATAAATATTTTATAAGTATAAACTTATGTCCTGAAATTATAAAATGTGTCAGCCAATAATTGACTTCTAGAATACATATTTAACAAACTCCTCCTTGACCTCAAGCTAATTGGCTATATATCTAAGATCCATCTTCTCAAGATGAGTTTCGATCTTCTGCTGGCTGAGAGGCTTGGTCAGTGGATCTATTACATTCTGTATGAAGTCGAGACTTTACATCTCGATGAACTTCTGCACCTCGACAAACTTCTTCTCAAGATATTCGCATATGATGTGGAACTGTCGCTCTATATGCTTAGACTTTTAGTGAGATCTGGACTCTTTAGAGAGTGCTATGGCACTATTATCGCAGTATAATGCAATAGCATCCGATGGCATCACACCTAGCTCTGTAATGAGCTTCTTGAACTAGAATACTTCCTTAGCAGCTTCAGTGGGGGCGATGTAATCGATTTCCATGATCAAATCTACAATGATCAGTTGTTTAAAACTCTTCCAGCTAACCGATCCATCATTATATATAAAAATACATCTCGATGTAGATATTCTATCATCGACATCAGACATGAAGTCCAAATCGATGTATCCTTCTACTTTTAGCTCCGATTCTCCACCAAAGATCAAGAATAAATCTTTAGTCCTTCTCAAGTACTTAAAGATATTCTTCACAGTAATCTAGTGCTCTTCATTCTGGATTCGACTGATATCTGCTCGTGACACTCATGGCAAGGCCTATATCAGGTCGTGTACACAGCATGACATACAAAAGGCTCCCTATTGCTGAAACATAAGAGATTTTGCTCATGTGTTGGATCTCCTCAAATGTGTCAGGACACATCTTCTTAAAGAAATGAACGCCATGTCTAAGGGGCAAGAGACCCCGCTTGGAGTTTTTCATGCTGAATCTCTTCAGCACCTCCTTTATATACATCTTCTATGAGAGTCCTATCATTCTCTTAGATTTATCTCTATAGACCTTTATACCAAGAATGTAAGAAGCTTCTTCTAGATCTTTCATGAAGAATTTCTTTGACAATCATACTTTGACCAATGTCAATATGAAAATATCATTCCTAATCAGGAGGATGTCATCCACATACAATACGAGGAATATGACAGCGCTCCCACTGACCATTTTGTACACATGGCTCCTCCTTATTTTTGATGAAATTAAATATTTTTATTACATCATTAAAGCAAGTATTCCAACTCCAAGATGCTTGCTTGAGTCCATATATGGACTTTTGTAGCTTGCAGACCTTGTGATCACTATCACTAGATGTGAAATTCATAGGCTACTCCATATGGATATCTTCCTTAAGATATCTATTTAGAAAGATAGTTTTCATATCCATCTATCATATTTCATAATCATGATAAGCCACAACTGCAAGTAAAGTCTAGATAGATTTTAGCATGACCACGGATGAAAAGATTTTTTGATAGTTAATGTCTTCGCATTGACTATAACCTTTCGCAACCAGCCTTACCTTATAGATCGCTACCTTACAATCTGAACCTATTTTTCTTTTATAGTTATATTTACATCCAATAGGTACAATACCTTCAAGTGGATCTACTAAGATCCAAACCTGGTTGGAATGTATGGAGTTAATTTTTTACTTCATTGCTTCCTTCCATTTCTCGAAGTCTATATCTAACATCGCTTCATCATATATTTTGGGATCATTTCTAATGTCTCTATCTCCCACAAGAAATGCTTCTTCTAAATCTTCTATAAGTATACCCAAGTACCTTTTAGGAGGACGAAAACTCTATTGATCTATGAGGTGGAGGAGGTACCACATCTACTGGCTCACTACTAGGTTCAGGTTCTTCGACTCGATGCTCTTTAAAAACTTTTTCTTCGAGCTTAATCTTCCTCCCACTGCCTCCATCTTGGATAAACTCTTTTTTTTCAAGAAGATAGTATGGTGGCTCACAATTATATTGTGATCCTTTAGAAGATAAAAATAGTATTGCATGGATTCCTTAGGATACCCTATAAAATAAGTCCTAAATGACCTAGCCTCTAACTTGTCCGCCTGTTGTCACTTGACATGGGTCAGACATCTCCAAATCTTGAGGTAACCAAGAGTTAGCTTCTTATCATACCATAACTTGTATGATGTGGTAGGAACAAATTTAGAGAAAATCCTATTCAAAAGATAAATTACAGAAAGCAATGCATGACCTCAGAGAAAGATAGAAAGATCTGTGAAGCTCATCATGGACTGGACCATATCTAATAGGATCTGATTCTTTTTTTGAATACCTTGTTGAGTTGAGATGTCCCTGAAGGTGTCCACTGTGAGACTATATCGTTATCTTTGAGATAGATCCAGAATTCTCCACTAAGGTATTCTTCTCCTCGATTTGATTGAAGAATCTTTATGAATTTTTTGATCTACTTCTCCACTTCATATTTGAACTCTTTAAATTTTTTAAAGACCTCAAACTTATGTCGCATCAGGTATACAAAGTTATACTGTGAGAAATCATTGGTAAAGATTATGAAGTAGAAGTAGCCACCCCTAGTCCGTATATCAAATGGACCACACACATCAGTGTGTACCAAGGCCAATATCTTAGTGGTCCTTTTCCTATATCCTGCAAATGGTAGCTTGGCCATCTTATCTTGAAGACAGGACTCATAAACTAGATAAGATTCAAAAGTCAATGGTCTGAGTAGGCCATCTTTCTCCAGTTTGTTAAGTCTGTCTTCTCCTATATGGCCTAGCCAAAAGTGTCATAGATATTTCTAACTAATCTTATCTCTAAATCTCTTAGACCCTGTGGTGTTCACCATTTACTCATTAATATTAACACTCACATCCACATGCAAATTACTTTTTGACCATCAATTAAAAGGGCACATGCAACAACTTTATTTTCAAAATAAATTATACACAAATCTTTATTGAAATAAAAATTATAATTATCCTGTACAAGCATAGATATAAAAATCAAATTTTTACTAACTACAGGTATAAAATAACAGTCTTTCAGAATTAAACTAAGTCCCAACGGTAGTCATAAAGAGTAGGTCCCGATGGCCACAACAGCAACTCTTATCCTATTACCGACACAAAGAGTGATTTTGTCTTCTCTTATGCCTCTAATTTATTCTAGATCCTGCATAGAAGTGCACAAGTGAGCACTCGAGCCAGAATCTAAAACCTAACTAGAAGAAGAGAAAACCATTAGATTAGTTTCAATTATGAGCAAATCAGATGTAGCTTCAGAAGGCATGTCCTTCTTCCTATTCTTCATACTTGCCAGGTATGTAGGATAGTTCCTTCTCCAGCAGCCTTCAACATTATAGTGGAAATATTCTTCTTATCACTGGCCTTCTTTGGAACCTCTTTCTTCAACTTGTTCTCAATCTTCAACTTCTTCACAGACTTCTTCTTTTTTCATGAAGATTTTCTCTTGGAGGAAGCTCTCTCCATAATAAGAACCATGCTCCTTGAACTTTTCAAGGTGTCCTTAGCTGTCACCAACATATTCAACAACTTAGACAAGATGCTATCAATCTTATTCATATAATAGTTCATGATAAACTACCCATATGAATCAGGAAAGAATTGTAGGATCAGGTCCACTTGTAATTCCTTATCCATTGTCATCCCGAGCTTCTGAAGCTCTTCGATGTTTTTGATCATTGCCAAACAATGATCATTGACAGACTGCCCATCACGCATCTTCACTTTAAAAAATCTTTGTGAGACTTCAAAGCAAGCTGTGTGACTTTGCTCACCGTACAACTCTTGTAGGTGAGTTAGCATGTCCCAAGCAGTCCTCATATCTTCATGCTGGCGCTAAAGATCATTAGACATGGATGTAAAAATATAGCACCTAGCCCTATTGTCTTTGTCCATCCATTTTTCAAATATAGCTCGTTGATCAGGAGATGGACAAGCCAGTAACACAGACATATCATGATCAAGAACATAGGATAATTTCTTAGAACTGAGAATGATTCTCAAATTTTTGAGCCAGTCTTTATAATTTATCCCAGTCAACCTCTTGGAGTCAAAGATAATGGGCTAGAGAGTTGGAACTCGATATAGTTATCTACAAAGAGAACTACTTTTTATTAGATGTTTATACTTGATTAATGTTTATTTTAGGGATTTTAAAAATAAATAAAGCTTTCACTATTTTTTTAAGTCTCTCACACTTCTCGGATGGAGAAATAAAAATCTATATGCGATTGATTTCAAGTGGATACTGCAGTCCCATTGATCTATACACACCTCACCAACAGTTATTGATGAGCATAGATCAATGAGTGGATAGTACCTTATCAATTATTTCACTAAGTAAGATGCAGCACATTCAGTTTCTAAGTCCTGTGGCCTCACCTAACAGTTATTGACATATTTCTTAATTAAGTCAGATCGATCGTTCATCAACGGATGCAAAATCATCATTGGATCCCTCACCTAATAGTTATTGGGTCTAACCCTATCTCTATCCCAAAATATCCAATATCAATAGAGTGATTGTACCTTTTTGATGTAATCGAACTACCTAACCAGTCGAGAACGATCAACATCAGGAAGGCATCTATATCTCTACAATGGTGGAAGACCGCTAGACTTAATATTTGATGAGGAGATTTAGGTTCAGATCTTATCTAAGTTAGCACATCTGATGTCTGACTGATTAGATTCAGATTAGCATAATTTCATATCTGACTAACCTAATCAGCATGGGTGGACACAAATGACCAAGCATCCTTATTCAATCCTTAATCGATCAAATTGATCAGATAAGTGAGATCATTGGGAGGATATGCCAATGCTTGCTTTAAACACCATCAAAATGGTCAAGTAAGCATGCTCTCAATTAAAAATCATCAGTCAAGCTGTCAACTTATTTTAGACACCAATTGATCAATTAGAATTGAACAAGTTAGCCTAATGACTCGGACTCGAACCACTAAGCTAAATTCGATCTTGAGTCAATCAATTCATATCAAAATATGAATTGATGCAACCAAGTATAACTAAACTCGACTTTGAGCTCCTTTGACCTAATCCTAACTAACTATTGATTAGGTTCGATTAACTACTCAAAATTGACAATGGATTCTAATCTGATCTAATCAATGATCCTAATTATAATCTAATCATAAGACCAAATTATTCAACCCATATCCTCATGCATAAATATAAAATTTAAATTCTAAAAATAATTTTTAAATTTTATTTCATTGCATGAATTAGTGGTTTATGATCTTAAAATATTTTCAGATCTCAAGCTAAAGTCATATATCTCATATATGCAGTTTTAAATCTAAACTATAAAATATATATCACATATATAATTTTCAAATCTAAAATCAAAATTACACATATTTGATATGTACATAATCAGACCTAAAATTATGATTAAAATAATTTAAAAATATTTTTCAAAAATCCGTTCGCATCGTACTAAGACAATCTTTTCAATATAGGGGGTTAACCCTATATCAGGGCAAGCTTATATCAGTTCGATGCAAAATTTTAATCATTTTTAATTTTAGATCTAACACCAACGAAGGCATATCATATACATCTAAATTTATATCTAAAAGATTGATTTATATGGTTCAAAAATTATTTTCAAAATCGATTAATCTTGTGCTAGGATAACCTTTTCAATATAGGGGGTTAACTCTATATCAGAACAACCTTATCGCAACACAAGATTGATTTTAGTCCATTCAAACTTTTAGATCTAAATCAAAAATTAGATCTATACATGTTAAAATGAATCTAGCTTTGATACCCTATTAGAAAATGGGATAGTTTCATGCATGTATTTCAAAATTTTTATATGCAGTAGAAGAGATCTAGGTGAAACCTTTTTAACCCAGCATGCATCAGATCAAATCTGTAAACTATCTGTGCCCAGATCTATAACATACATAATCTAAACTTTAAAATGAGTATTTGAGATTAGATCACTATACCTTAGCGTAGGTCGAACTTTACCATAGCTGATGATCATGGATCTGAAGGTTTCTTGAGCCACACACACATCTAATCTCCATAGGTATCCATACGAAGCTTTGATCTGATCAGAGATATGATGATCTTGATACGATCGCGATGTTGTCGTTAGGATACTGTGATTATCAATCAAATTTTGACTTTAACAAAAATTAAAAATACGTAAAAAGTAGCAAGTCGGATCGAATCCATAGAAAAGATAGAATTTTGATTTAAAATCTTTAATTTTGTAAAAAAATAAAATTAAAAAAAAATAATTTAAGTCAAAAAATAAAAATTAAAAGCATGAATAATAAATCGGATACTAAGATCTACTAATTAGATCCTAGTATCTACTTACAATAAAAATAAATAATAAAAATTTAAAAAGTATAAAATAAATTAATACTAAGATCTACTAACTAGATCCTAGCATCTATTTATAAAAAATAAAATTTAAAAATTTAAAATATAAAAAAATAAATTTTACATTAATTAAAATTAAAATTTAAGTACAAAAAATTTAAAAAAATAATAAAATAAAAAAAATAAAATTATAATAAAGATCTAAAGTTGGTCAGTCCAGTCTCATCGAAAAGATAGTTGATGACCTCTCCGTCTTTCTTCGTACTCCGTAGAGTGAACTGGCTTTTTTCCTTCTTCTCCTTAGGTCCCTAAACCTATCTAATTTTTTTTTCTAATTTTTTTTTAATCTTTTCATTGATTTTTTCTTTTCTTCAAGACTTATTCTCAGACCCCCTATTTATAGGTAAATTTTTTATATTTTTTTTGTAAGAAAAGAAGTCCTAAAATCCTTAGAAATAGTATAAAATACTTAAAAATTTTCTTGACCATCGAATGGAGCTTGGATCGCTCAGATCTGATCAAAAATCACTATTCTAATCCTTATCAAAGTCAGATTCAACCACAGCCATTCGATCACACCTTTAATCAATTTCTGACTGTCGAATCGCACTGTTTATCTCTTATTCTCAATCGGGAGCATCCTCAACTGTCTGATTTCACGATGGATCATATCTGGGCCATCGGATCGCGCAGAAGAGTTCTATTCAAAGTTGGCAACGCGTCTAGACCATTGGATCTGATGATGGATGAGTTTTTGACCGTCCGATCATGCAAAATCTTCTCTTATAAATCGACAGCAAACGTGGACCATCGGATCTGGGTTGGGATAAATGTCAGCTGTTGGATCGCATCCAGAATCCTTTGCCCACTGTAAACCACACCTGTAGACCGCATGACTATTCCTGTGGATCATCCCTTGACTCTGTGGACCAAGCGGCCGGTCCATCGTGCATCGAAGGTAATAAAAATTATTTTTTAGGATATTTTGGCTTGATTTTTACTTCGATTTTCACCTAAAACATAAGAAAAAATATGCATTAAATTTTTTAAATTTTTTTTATTTTGGTGCTTAAATTACTCAATTAAATCAATATCTATTTTTTTATAAATATTCTCTAATTTTATATTTTTTAAAAAATTATTTAATTTTATAAAAAAATTTAATTTATTCATGAAATTAGATTTTTAAGAAGATGTTAGCACCATAAATTATCAAAATTATCTTCAATAAATATAAAAATATATCACTTATTATACTTTCCAACTTGAACTTTGCTCGTCCTCGAGTAAAGAAAGAATTTAGAATTAAGTACCGTTTAACTTAAAATTTTGAATTTCACCAAATAATTTTCAAACGACCATTGATATTCAGTAGAGTGTGAGTGAGGTATGTCATTGAGGTATTAATACTAATCAATGTGAGAGTTAAGCTAAGAATACTAAATTTTTTCTGATTTTTTTCTAAATTATTCCTATCTTTATCTCCAAATCATTAATCTTCATATGGATAAGTATATTGTTACTTCCATCCTTCATTTATTGATTGAATTTTTTTTTCTCTCTCTTTTTTTTTAAACGTTGTACTACTATTAAGTGTCTTAACCCCTTAAAATTTTTATTTGACCCATGTAGTGAGTTTTCAATCAATGACTCCCAAATCAGATGACTCCCAAATCAGATGACTTTAGGGCACTAGGTATAGAATACCCCTCGGACTTACTTGCTCAAATCAAGCAGGCTACGAGTTAAAACTAATTTTATAACAAAATTTCTTGATCCTTCATATCTTTTGATGTGAAACTCAATGCTTGCTTAGGAAAAAAGCTCCAATTACTCAGCATAAAGTACTTAAAAATTCTTTTTTTTTTAATTTTTATATGAAGAAACATATAGTTATCCTACATAAGTCCATAAAAAGTTAACTCTTCTTTGATGCTGGTAGAAAAATTTAGAAATACTTAAAAAAAATTGTTTAAATTTTAAACTTAACTCTTTACTGAGTTTTCTTAATACTTGATCCCTCAATATCTCACAAACTCTCTTATCTGTACATCAATTTTTTTAAAAAAAATATTTAGTTTAACTTAATTTTTAAGTGTAATTAGATGCTTAAATGCTAAATACTAACTTACTTGAGGACTTAAAAAAAAATTAAAAATTTTTATTCTCCCCCCAACTTAATCGATATTGTCCTCAATGGAGTAAGAAAAATGAAGGATGCATGCAAAGAAAAAAAAAAGAGAGATGTCACTTAATCTAGAAGTCTTTTCAAAATTGGTTCTGCCCCCAACTCAGACAATATTATCTTCAGATCCCTACAAAAGACTCAATTAACCTAAACAAAATACAAAAGATAAAAAATAAAAGCTAAAAATTAAAAATTAGATTGCCTCCCAGAAGCACTAAGTTTACCGTCTTCAGTCAGACCATGCCGAGTCTCACCTATCCCATATCAAATATTGGATTGATAAATTTTAATGGTTTTGAATTGTCAATCTCAAGAAGATAACCTATAATAAATTTTAATATTTTATTATCAATCTTTAGAAAGTATTTTACATCTTTCTTCTTAATTTTAGAAAAATAATTTATAAACCCATTCAAAGACCCTTGTTTGTTGAGAATTTTTCCTATTTATTTTTCTAAAATGCTCATGAATTGAGTTTTTGGGTTAGGAGCTAAGTTTAAAGTAATAGGTGCTGAAAGGATATCACTTGATTTTAAATATGTGTACTCAGGTGTAATTAAAGATGACTTCAGTTCTGGAGAGGTGGTCATTCTAAAGTGGAAGAACCGACCTTTAGGACTGAAGAAAATGAGATTCTTGGTTTATATATCTCAGATAACTCATCCACTCTCTTCTCTTTATCACTTAGATCAGTAACAATTTCGGACTCAGGTTCTTTGTTGGGTTAGTCTCAGTACTAACCTCTTCTTTCAAATTTTTATTTTGACTAGCATCAGTACTAGCCTCTTTCAGTTGGTCTTGGTATGGGTCTCTAAGAATCCTATCACTTTTAAGCTTAAAAATTATTTTATCATTTTTAAATTGAGGATTCTTAGGTGGGACATTGGATTATTGACCAGGTCCAGGTGGTTGGTGGATGAATGGATTGTTTTCAAAATTTGATATTGATTGGCTCGACAATTGTCCTAGTTCTCTCCTCATGGTAGACTCAGCTAATTGACTTATTTGTGCTTCTAGTCTAGCAAGGGATTGCTGTTGGATCATCATCATTTATTGAAGTTGGCTAAATCTATCGTCGGCTAGATTGGTCTGTTGAGGAGGTCAGTATGACAGCTGATTGTAATAAGATGGCTGGATAGGCTGAGTAGGCTGACCACTATTATATATATAGTTTTAGTATTGGGGCCTATTCTAAAAAATTTTATACAGAAAATATTTGGGTTTGCGTCTAAGTCTGTTGGGGTCTCCAAGAAAAATTGAGGTGGTTTCTCCAATCTTGGTTATATGTATTTAAGAATGGATCATTGACAGTGGAGTAATCTTGAGTAGCTTGAACTTGTTCTTGGATGAAAGATGAAAACTGTGTAGCCGTGGGACATTCACTCACATGATGGACTGGGCTAGCACAGATAGAACAAATCTCTTGATAATTAAAAGGTTGTGTGTATTACACAGGAGATTGTAGTCCTAAGGCTAGGCATTTATCTATAAGAAGATTGACTTTATCTAATTTTTGGGCTAATAGGTTCAAATCAATCTTAGAACTAGAGTCTAAATATTTGATCCCATAAAATGATGGAAACATCGATGGGTTATAGGTAGAAGAAATAAAATATTTATTCATCTGCCTAGGTGATTCTCAGGATTTTCAGCCATTTGATTATTAGGTGAACATGGATCAGCCATTTAATTTTAAAATTAGGTTTAACTAGGTCAAAATAAAAAAATTATACCATGCATGTACCAGTGCAATCCCTAATATGTGTGGTTCAGATTTTTTTTTTAAATTTTTATTTTTTAAGAAAAGGGAGAAAGGAAAAGAGAAGAGAAAGAAAGAGAGAAGTTCTAAAGGTGAGATCCTTAAGAAAGCCATAGACCTAAAGATGAAAAGTGGGAAGAATTAGTTGTGGTTGGGTGTTAATTACAATCAAATTAGTAAACAATTAAACCTAGACACCTATGGTTTCTTAGACCTAATAGTTTGATATAGAGTGGCTTAGCCTAAATATAAATTGAGTTTGTCCTCACTTACTTTAACTAGGCAGGTAAGAAGTGGGGTCGTGGGGGTCCTCCTGTTGCTTGCCTTAGACACCAATTGAATTGGCTAGATAACCTAACGGAACCAATTAGATAACCACGAGTCCACTTAGGTTAAGCTTTTGTAACCTCTAGTCTTAAACACCAGTTTCAGGCATGAGTTCGAACTTACTTTGCACTTGACTTCACCATAATACTCAAACTAAACTCAATTGATCCTAAGGGCCAATGTCTACTTGATTTTAGTTAGGTTTGGGTTAATGCAAGATGCTGGTTGGTTGTTTTTGGGCTAAGAAAGGGTGACGAAATCTATACCTTATCTTGTTATAAGTGCCGCCCTTAAATTGATTTGAGATGAATATGTACAACCAATTTCAACTAAGAGGGTTCTATGCAACTAAATTAAATGCATGAAATTAATCAAATTTGAAAGCTTACCTTGTCTCCAGCGATTACCAAAAAAAATTCTAAGATGATGAATGCTTCTAAACAATTAAATTTTTACTCTTGTCATGCGATTTTTATTGGATTTATGTGGATGAATTTTAGGTTAATTTTTAAAAAAAATAGTAATTAATACTAAAAAAAATAGTTAGGATTAGGGTTAGGATTGATCTCACCATGTAAAAGTGGAAGCTTTCTATCTCTTTTTTTTTCTGAATTTTTTTTGTAAAAAAAAATTAAAAAAATTAAAAAGCTATATTTACAAGAAAATCAAAGAAATCAAATATTAAAATTGGTGCATTTTCTAACAATGGTGTCAAAAATTGATACAATCGTGATGTTATCGTTAGGATACCATGATTATCAATCAAATTCTAACTTCAATAAAAATTAAAAATATGTAAAAAGTAACGAGTCAGGTCAAATCCACAGAGAAGATAAGATTTTGATTTGAAATCTTTAATTTTATAAAAAAAAATTTGAAGAAAGTAATTTAAGTCAAAAAAATAAAAATTAAAAGCGTGAAAAATAAATTAGATACTAAGATCTACTAACTAGATCCTATCATTTATTTATAATAATAATAAATAATAAAAATTTAAAAAGTATAAAATAAATTGATATTAAGATCTACTAACTAGATCCTAGTATCTATTTATAAAAAATAAAAATAAATTTAAAATATAAAAAAATAAATTTTATATTAATTAAAATTAAAATTTAAGTATAAAAAATTTAAAAAATAATAATAAAATAAAAAAAATAAAACTATAATAAAGATCTGAAGTTGATCAGTCCAACCTCGTTGAAAAGATTGTTGAAGACCTCTCCACCTTCCTTCGTACTCCGTAGAGCGAACTAATTTTTCTTCTTCTTCTCTTTGGATCTCTAAATCTATCTAATTTTTTTTTTATATTTTTTTTAGTCTTTCTACTAATTTTTTTTCTCCCTAAGACTTATTCCTGGACTCCTTATTTATAGATAAATTTTTTATTTTTTTGGTAGGAAGAGGAGTCCTAAAACCTTTAAAAATCATATAAAATATTTAAAAAATTTTCTGACCATTGGATGGAGCTTGAACCGCTCAGATCTGATCAAAAATCACTATTTTAATCCTTATCAAAGTCAAATTCAACCATAACCGTTCGATTATGCCTTTAATCAATTTTTGACCGACGGATCATGCTGTTTATCTCTTATTCTCAGTCGGGAGTATCCTCAACTGTTCGATTTCATGATGGATTGTATCTGGGCCATCGAATTATGCAGAAGAGTCCTATTCAAAGTTGACAATATGTCTGGATCATTGGATCTGATGATGGATGAGTTTTCGATCGTCTGATCGTGCAAAATCTCCTCTTATAAACCGACAGCAAACGTAGACCGTCAGATCTAGATTGGAATGAATGTCAGCCATTGGATCGTGTCCAGAATCCTTTGCCCACTGTGAACCGTGCCTGTAGATTGTATGACTATTCCTGTGGACCGCATCCTGACTCTGTGAACCAAGCGATCGATCCACCGTGCACCGAAGGTAATAAAAATTATTTTTTATGATATTTTGACTTGATTTTTACTTTGATTTTTACCTGAAAAATAAGAAAAAATATGTATTAAATTTTTCAAAAATTTTTTATTATTTTGGTGCTTAAATTACTCAATTAAATCAACATCTATTTTTTATAAATATTTTTTAATTTTATATTTTTTTAAAAAATTATTTAATTTTTCAAAAAAAATTAATTTATTCAAAAAATTAGATTTTTAAGATGTTAGCATCATAAATTATCAAAAATATCTTCAATAAATGTAAAAATATATTACTTATTAGATCTCCTCAATGTGCTAGCTCCCTTACAAAGATCTTCTCTTGATGGCTGATCTAATTTCTTCTTCGAATCTCATAGACTCTCTAGAGACGAAGAAGAACTACAAGAAAAATAAAAGAAAGGAGGCTCGGCTTGTGAAAAAACTTTTTTCTCTTACTTTAAGTGTCCAACCTTTGGACCCTTTTCATAAGGAGGCATTGAGATTAGGGTTAAGGAGGTGCCATAACCTCTTACACGCCAAAAAGAGTGGGAAGTGAGAAAAAAATCTCCGATGATTTTTCCTTATGCCAATTTCCTTCTCAATGCCAACAAACTTTTCTATAATTCTTCATTTCTTTTCTTCTTATCCATATCTTAATTTGAATCAAATTCAAATTAGTTATGGGATAAGGATGATGAGTCATGATGAGATGCCACCCATCCTCTTTGTGCCTTCATCTTTCACGCAAAGTATTTCATGCCAAACATCATTAGCGTGTGATGCTTTGGCATGAAAATTAGGGCACGCGCAAGGGAGAGAATCTCAGAGAGTTGGGACTCTAGGTATTTCATTTTGGTCTCAATCCAAATCTGATTTGGTTGGACCCAAGGATAGGAGAGAAGCTAATCCAATTAGAAACCCAATCTTCTCAATAAAATCCCAATCTAATTAAGAATTAACTAAACTTTAGTCCTGATCAAATCAAGAATTAGACTCCCTTGCAATTGAGCTATCTTATAACTCAATCAGACTTGATCCAATCAAATCCAATCTAAGTCAAATTGAATCTAATTCAATTAGACTTGATCCAAACCTCATTGTTCAATTAAATTAAGCCAATTAGCAATCCAATTGCTAATTAATTCTTCTATAGTTCACTAACACTTAGCGAATTACTTAATTACAACTTTTGCTTAGGATTAATCATCAATCATATTGATGATTTTATCCTTCAACGATTCATAATCGTTGATCAACTATCTGATCAGATAAGAATCTCTTTTATGTGTGATCCCATAGGTTCTACTCTATTTGGTAGTGAGATATATTATAACCTTCATCATAATATCATCGAAACTCTTTTTGATAGGTTAAAATAATTTTAACTCAGTCCTTCGAGGATCATTGATTATCAAGACAATACTCAAGGAGTCCCACAATCTACCAGTGACACCTAGTAATATGTAGTGGCAACCCAGTAGAATGAAAGTATTGAATCCTAGGTGGAGTTATCGTATAATTCAGTCCTTCTATCATGAGTTCTGACTTGATGGAGCTCATAAAAAATTTATCAAATTCCAACGTCAATCATATGCCAGATTGGCTCGACTCGAGTTCACTTATAAATTCTGTGAAAATTTTTTCTAATATTCATACTTGCTTTGACCAAAAACTTCTTGAACTCAATCTCATGAATCGCATAGGACTTTTCTTTTTCTATCAAAGTCGATAGATTTCATCTAGATGCATCCTACTCCTAATAATGAACATGAACCCACTGAAGCTAACATACACTGCAAGGATTCAAATGGTTAAGAGTTCAAGTTTAGATACAGTCAAATATAATAGCTTCACTGTGAATAGCCAATACACCACAGGTCAAAAAATTACTCACACCACTACAGCATCGAGAAGACCACTAGTGAGTAAATAGACATCCAACTGATTTCTCATGATGGTCACACTCGATGTAATTTATTCTTTAATAATCACCTGCACTCTCATCTCAATGTCTCCACACTACAGACCCAAGACTCATTTGTCCGAAAGGGAGATGATCCATGTATCGATTTAATAACATCGATCACTATCCTTCGTGATGATCCTCCGATCGAAAGTATTTAGAAATCAACCACTAATAATGTCTGTCTCAAATTCTCAACATCTTAAAAATATACAAAATCATCTATTAATTTGTAGAATAAATCATGGATACATAAAATATGATTGAAAATAAAAATTATCTTTTATTAAAAATAAATATTTTATAAGTACAAACTTATATTCTGAAATTACAAAATGTGTCAGCAAAAAATTGACTTCTAAAGCATACATCTAACATAATGGCATAAAAAATTATCTAATTTTATTAATAAATAAATAAATTAAGTATAAATTTATATCCTAAAAAAATACAATGTATCAACCAGATTGATTTTTAGGGAATACATCTAATAGTGCCATCTCTCCATACTCTATCGGACCTACAAACAAGGGGAACCGATCCTAATGAGGGGGTGAGGTTCGTCTGGAGCGTAAGGAGGGCGACGATAGTGCCAATGGGCTTCGAGGAATAGGTGGTGGGGTGGGGCCTAGTGGTGTGGGATGGGCCCCACAGATGATGATCCTGGCATTTAATTAAAGGAAAGGTTCCCACATCCCTTTTTTAATCCTTTATTTAGGGTTATTTTCATCATTTCAAAAAGTTGCAATGATGTGGCAATGAGGTCCAAGTAAACATTAACAGACTATCTAACTACATGAGTTAGATAAAAGGGTTGACTAAAATGTTAAGGGTGTAACTGTAGACTTGTAAAACTATTGTATATACCTATAATTTCGACCTATTCTCAAGGAGGTTTTCTATTTTTTTTTGTTGTGTGTGTGAGGGGGGGTGTGTGGTAGTTTAGTGCTGATGAAAGGCGTCGACCCTAGATAATTCCACCCACTGTCAAAGGGTATAATTTAGTGACCGTTTTGGAGTCTGAATAGTGATCATTACCTTTTTGCTTTGAGATTACTGCTATGACCTCCCTCTCCTTGATCATCGATGATGTGGCTAGCCGTAGCGGGTGTTGTTCATTGGAGAAGATGGTTGGCATTCTTAGGGATCGTCTTGGGACCTCAAAGGCTAGAGGAAGGCCTGATCTGAGCTGGAAAGGAGCAATGCAAGGTCGCATTGTCTGGGTGTCACTGTAGACAAAGCCGGAGGGCTTGGAGGACCTCCTTAAGTGGTATCTAGAGGTGGTCAACATTCTGAAGGAGGAGTTGAGCATGGAAATGAAGTGCTGGGTGGGCTCGGTGGTGATGGCGAGGAGCTTGGGTCGTAGGATGGTGGCAAAGGTGGTGGCATTTGAGTTCCAACAGCGAGCGGGACTAAAGGGCGAAGTGGTGGGGTATGTCTTAGAAAGAGGTTTCCTCTTTCATTTCACTGTTGTAGGGGAGAGGGACCTCATGCTTAACCGACCATGGGTGATCACCAATCTGGTGATGGTGGTGGAACCCTAGCGCCCGAAATTTTTTCCATTAGAAGGGGCAATTAATTCGGCCCTAGTTTGGGTCCGGATGCCATAGCTTCTGATGGAGTTTTGGAGTGAAGCATCCATCTAGTGAATCCTTATCCTGGTCGGGGACCTCATCGTGGTGGATGACTGTACGGTGGAGAAATGGCAATTGGGGTTTGCTTTGATGGAGTTTTGGGGTGAAGCATCCATTTGGTGAATCCTTAGCCTGGTCGGGGACCTCATCGTGGTGGATGACTGTATGGTGGAGAAGTGATGATTGGAGTTTGCTCGAGCATCTGTGAAGGTGGATTTCTCTCAATAGGTGAGATCGGGAGCTCAAGTAAGGGGGTCGGCAGGCATCTTCTAGCAGAGATTCATCTATGAAAACCTCGACAGCCTCTGCCTTCAGTGCAATATGGTGCACTCGCTAGAGGTAGCATGCCCGAGTGGAGGAGAAGGAGATCCGATGGCCAATTCACACTCGAAAGCGGGCGTTCTTGTCAATGGGGTTGGGCCAAAAGTAGCTACTAGCGGTCCGTGTCTCTAGCCATGGCTGGTCGCCGTCCGCCAGCGGCAGCCAGAGCCAGAGGGGGTGGCTGATCTAAAAGGAAAGGCTGTTGAGTCGGATCAATATTTGAAGCCCGATCCAAAGATGAGTCAAGTGGACTCGGACCAGGGTGACTCGATGGGCATGGATGGCTGGATGAAGCCGGCTAAGATCACATGGTGTGGATTGCTGCCTGAGGGTGGTTCTAAGATTGGGGCTAGTAGCCCTTCAGGCCCAAATCCTAGAGAGGCCAAGCCTACGAATCGATTCAGCCCACTGGTGCTAGCGGGCTGGGATGCGGGCGAGGGCCTAGCTCCAAGCAGGCCGGCGAGTTTGTTTGGGGTGGGCTCAACCCAGCCCAAAAGGGCCCGATCGCTCAAATTTGATGCAGGTCGGGCTCCTGTGAAGCCCACAGAGAAGAATTTTGGGCCCAATAAATCCAAAAAAGGGTTCACCAAGCTTAGTTCATCGAAAAACAAGGCCAAGGCCTCTCTGGATGTTAGTTTGGGATTGACAGGTGGCACCAGTGACCCTGGGGTCTTCATTTTCTCTACTAGGACCTCGAGGAAAGAGGGGAGCTCCTTAGCCCAGCCTAGGGAGGCACTTCCAAAGGAGGGACTAGACCTTTTGTTGGAGCTTGTCCCACTGCCTTCCAGGGGTGAGGCTCAAGTGCAGATGGAGATCAAGAGGGGAAGCCTAGCCTGAGACCATGAGAAGGTGGTTATTCTGCTTCGATAGGCCATCCAAGGGGAGGAGGAGAGCTCATCTGCGATGGATTTGATTGCAGTTAGAGCAGAGATAGATGTTCAAGTTGAGGGGGTCCTAGTGCAGACCCCCATCCCCTTCAAATTGTCAGATGAGGGTACTAATCTGGAACACCCGTGGGGTGGGGAAGCCCTTGTTTCGATCGATCTTTGGTGGATTGGTCCATTAGCATGGCCCTGAGGTGTGCATCTTGCTCAAGACCCATTTTTCTAGGACTAGTCTCAATCGCACCAGGTGGTGGATTCTGATGACATGGAGTTCCTATGCTGTGGAGTCTAGAGGTCTGTCTGGTGAGATTCTGATGATGTGGAGGCATAGTTTGGTTAGAGTTAATGCCTTCCATATATGTGAGCAGCAGGTGGCTCTCGTCATCTCAGAGTAGACTAGAGGACCTTGACTTCTATCTAGGGTGTATGCAAGCTTCGAGAATACAGAACTAAGAGTACTTTGATCCGAGATTGTGAGGTTGGTGTCATAGGGCTTGCCCTCTCTTGTTGCTAAGGACTTCAACTATATTATGGGACCCCATGAGAAGATGGACGATAGGCAGCATGCTGACAGCATTGAATCTAGTGAGTTCAGGGAGTTTCTCGATAGTGCGGGTTTCATCGACCTTGGCTATTCAGGTTCCAAATTCACTTGGTACAACAACTGACTGGGGATGGCCAGGGTTTGAGAGAGGATTGATCGGACTCTCACCACCTCTGATTGGATCTAGTATCTTTCGGGGCATCAAGTCCAGGACCTCCCAAAGATTACATCTGACCACTGCCTGGTGCTCATTTCCATTGATGGTATGCCCATGCCTAAAGGCCCCTTCAGGTTTGAAAAGTTTTAGACCTTTTACTCATGATTCGGAGATCTGATCAGAAAGGTTTGGAGGATGTCAGTTCGTGGGGATGCACGATATTGAATATCCTGGATACTGGAGCTCGCCAAACACAGAATTCTTCGGTGGAATAGGGTTGAGGTTAGTGACATCTTCAGACGGATGGAGGGAGTGGAGGCGGACATCGCGGAGCTATAGAAAGAGGAGTTAGAGAGGGGCCTCTAAGAGCCTGACTTAAGGGAGCTTCGATATAAGCTCTTGGTGCACCATTCTTTATTGAGACAGCAGGAGACTCTGTGGAGTCAAAAATTGAGGGTCTAGTGGATTAGGGAGGGTGACAGGAACATCAGATTTTTTTCACCAGTCCACCGTGATCTAGAGGTCTGCCAATCGCATTAGACAATTGAGGGAGAGTGACGATAGAGTGGTAGATGATTGTGAGGAGATCAGGAAGTAGATCTTTCAGTTCTTCAGATCATGCTGGACATCTTCTTTGAATAAGTATTTCTCCATTCAGGGATCCCAATCTGTGACCCATATCTCTAACTAAGAGAATGATGCCTTTTTTGACTAGTGTCCGTTGAAGAGGTGTGGGGGGCCCTCTGATCTCTTGAGAAAGATAAGGCCTCATGGCCAGATGGCTTTTCCCACTCTTTTTTCATCATTACTGGTCTATCATCTGGGAGGAGGTGCTGGAGGCTGTGCAGCTGGTCTTCGACTCTAAAGAAATTCCAGAGTAGTGGAAGAAGACTGATTACTCTCATCCCGAAGCACCCTAATGCTTCCTCCCTAGGACATTTCAAATTGATCAGTCTCTGCAACACCTTCTACAAGGTGTGTGTCAGGATCCTAGTCGGGTGGCTAAAGATAACTGTGCCTCATTTGATCAATCCGGAGCAGGGTGCCTTCATCAATGGCCAATCTATCACTGACAATATCTTACTCACCCAGAAGTTTATGCATGACCTGCAGCGTACCTCGATCTATCGAAGTCTCATGGCAATCAAGCTAGACATGGAATGGACATATAATTGGATAAGTTGGTGCTTCATTCGTCGAACCCTCTAAAAGTTTGATTTCCAAGACAGATGGATCTGTTAGATCATGGATTGCATGGACAGTCTGAGCTTTGTGATCCTGATATCAATGGTGCATTGATGGAGTTCTTTTAGTCAATAGTCGGGTTGTGCCAAGGTTGCCCTCTTATCTCCTTACCTATTTATTTTATGTACTGACGCTCTTTTTCGAGCCTTGAGGGTGGTGGTCTAGAGATCGGTGTTGGAGCCCTACTAGCCTGCCTCTGGAGTCTACCCCCTTTCACATCTCCTTTTTTGTAGATGATTATCTTCTGATTGGTCAGATCTCGATCAGTAATATGGGGTGCTTCACAGCCATCAATGAGGACTACTGTCGGTCCTTTGGGCAACTTATGAATCTATAGAAGTCTACTGTGCTCTTCAGCCTTAAGACAAAGTCCCAAGTGAAGCAAGTGATCCGGGAGAGGCCGAGGATTCAGGATCAGATCGAGATCTTGATCTACCTAGGGGTTCCCATCACTAGGAGATACCTTCGGAGGGTGGACAGCAGGCCCATGGAGCAGTGGGTTTTGGATCGGCTTGAGGGCTGGCAGGCTAGTTTCCATTCCATGATGGGCAAGATGACACTTTCGAGATCGATCCTGAGCTCCATTCTAGCATATCTCTGAGCAAACATGATTGTGTCGAGTGCCTCTCTTAGATGCCTGAAGCAGTGGTTCTGGAGCTTCCTATAGATCTCGAGGTACGATAGTCAGGGGATCCACCTACTATCCTGGGAGGTCGTCTGCCAGCCTTTGAGGATGGGGGACTGGGGATCCCTTCTCTTTTTGTGAAGAGAGAGACCTCTATTATCAGGCATGCTATCGAATTCCTCACCCAGTCAGAGTATTTGTGGAGCAGGATCATAAGCATCCACTATGGGATATGGAGTCAGAGATCTGAGGTTCAGCCAGGTCGGGGTTGCTCCTTCATTTGGAAGGAGATCTGTACTCGTGCCCCTGCTACTCTTGATCAAGTTAGATGGGTAATTGGTGATGGATGATCAGTGGATGTTAGCCAAGATGTCTGGATCTCCAGCCGACCCCTTGCTCGTTGGCCGACTTTCGTTAACATGAAGATTAATGACTAGCTTCAGGTGTGCAATTTGATCTTTGATGATGGGAGGGACTGAAAAGCATAGGATGTTGCCCGTCTGTTTGGTGACTTGCTTGTCGATTAGATCCTCACTATTCTGATCCCGATCCATTGATGCCAGGACTTGAGGGTGTGAGGCTGCTCCAGTTATCCCAGAGTGCCCACGAGGGACCTGTTCGAGTGATGCAGGCTTGCGACAAGTTTCAAGATCGAGGGTGCCTGGATCTGGAGAGTGGCAGCTTACCCCAAAGTGAGGCTCTTTCTCTAGAAGATTACATGGGACCGACTCCCGACATGTTGAAAGAATAGTGCCCTACAAACCAATCACATAGGGATGTGAAGGGACTTTTCTTTATCTTTTTTCTACTCATTTGCATGACATTAATTATTTTTATTTATGAAGTATTGTGTTTTATCATTTGCTGCATCATATTTTTATGATTATGATAAACCTCATAGATTAAGACAATGATTTTAAGGCCATGATGAGATCATGCCAGTGAGATCTAAAATCTTAATAGCCCCAATCTAAAGTGTTCCTAGTCGTTGGATCATCGAGTCGAAGATCGATGATACTGATAAGATTGGTACATCCTATATATGCTCATGGAGAGGGTGGTTGATCTCACAACCACTTATGTGATGATACTAATACAAGGATGTAGGTGCTCATTAGAGAATGAGTTCACTGAACTGACCTACCAAAAGAACATCTGATCGAGCCTTACAGTATGTCAACAGATGGTTCTTCAGTGAGAGTGGCGCATGTGATCTTTTGATCTGAGATCACCATGGTACCTTGTGTACATGGATCCTTACTTTGGTTTATTTTCTAGTACATCATTTTGAGATGTGTGTGGGATATTCTGAGTATGGTGAAGTGTACATAGAGGTTGTGAGTGATCGATAAGAAATCCATCACTCCTTGTAGGAGGAGAGAACATCCTATGTGATCTCATAGGATGATGACTCTGAGAGTCTCTGACCAAAGCAGAGATGAACAGTAAAAAAAGTTTCTACTAGTTCACCAATCGAGTCATCATCAACAGATCGAGATACATATGGATAGATATTTGAATTTGACATATTTTCATACCTATGATCTTTTCGAGATGCTGTGTGATCGAAGGATTGAATTGCACAGTAACTCACCGTAGAATGATAATTTTGATATTTTCATCAAATTTCAAATCTTTCGGATAGTCATGACATATTACTAGATGTCAATCTTGATTTGTGGACTCATCAGAATTAAAAAATTTAAATTTAAGAATCAATTAGAAAGAGTCCTAATTGATTGGAACTCTTAAGCTGACCTAATCCAATCGGATTAGGATTACGTCGAGAATCTTGATCCACTGCTGGCTAGATTTGAAATTCAATAGGTCACACACAATAGAAATTTGATCTTGATTTAATCTATTTAGATTTATTATAAATTTAATGGGTTAATTGAATTGCTAGCACATGAATTAACTCAAATTCTCAATTGGGTTCAGTGCAAATGTGTTTGTGCTAACCTTTTACTTGTTGCCTTAACTTAATGTGATTGAGTTTAAACCATCTATTTATTAGTTGGTTTATCTAAATTTTATGAAAGAGTTCCATGTGAATCCACCATCTCCACACCGAAACCACATGCTAGAATTAAATTGGTATCATTTATTTGGGCGTTATGAAGAGGAGTCTTTCTTCCTTATTCCTCTTAATTTTCTTACAAGGTTCCGCGCATTTTCCTTAATTCCTCGTGATATATGATGGTGCTTGGGATTTGGGGTGTGGAAAAAGAGGAAGAGTCCTTCTCTTGGAAGGAATTTGAATGCCAAATAATAAGGGATGCCTCATATATGTGCATTGAATGTGGAAGAGTCTTAATTGTTAAGGACTCTTGTTTTCTCACGTTAATTCCTTTTCTACGCACCATATGATGGCGTATTAATTTTTTTCTAGCAGAGGAAGAATCCTTATGCTAGTAAATCACCTTTTATTCCATGCCAACCTATTAGTTTCCATGCTAAAAATAATTGGAGGCATGTAAGAATGAAGGGACGCCAAGAGTTGGCATCCCATGGTGTCGCCCCTTATCTCCTATAAACAGGGGGTGCTACACCTAGTTTCTATATATTATTTTTGGCTGTGGATGGGCATGAGAATGAGAGGAAAAAGTTAAAAAAAATCTAAAAAAAGATAAGGAAAAAGGGAGAGAAAAATAGAAAGGAAGAGAGAAAAAAATTGAAAAGTATGTGATGCTTGTCCAAAAATCAGTTTGTTCAAGTGTTGAACATCTGATTTATTTCTTGTGTGGTGAGATCTTTTGAGGAAGGATTCTTAAAGAGATCTTAGTGGAGGTTTTGAAGACATATAAGGAGTAGTACAATCAGTTCTTGCGAAGGACAATCGGCAGCGTACTTGGAAAGAAGGCTACAGCACCACGACAGATTGGGAAGGGCCTTGATCACTCCCATGTGGATCACCATTGTTGGGCTTCTACTTTAGAGTCTTGTGGAGATATCAAGATTACTAATTTGTGATCTTCATGTTGGTATATGATTTCTGATCTCTACTTGTCTTACATATTTTAGTGGTTTGATTATAGTCATCAAGGGGTTCCTAGGATTTTGTGTTTCGATGATCTAGTTTAATTATTAAACTTATTTTTTAAATATTGAATGCATGTTAAAAATTTTAAAATTCATATTCCGCTGCATCACCGAAACTCAACAGTGGTATCAGAGCCACCTTTGATTGATTCAATTAAATTTCATGTTATTTGATATGGATTAGTTTCAGTTCAAACTATGTCAAAATCAGATTTTTTTATTAATATTTTATTGATGTTCTTGATATATTTTTATAAATGATAAATGTTATCAATCCATAATCAAACTTTGGATGTGAAATTTTATGGTCTATAGATTTGTGTGACAAGTTTAGATTAGATCCTATGATCTAGTTTTCGATGAAATTGAAATCTAGTACATGTGATGCATGGAGCCTTGGAATGCTACATATGGATGTAGATTGCCAAGACTTAGGGTTCTTGCATTTGATGCATCTACCTTAGATCCAAAGGTCGACCATCATGTTATCGGGTACTCACCATTGTGGATCGATCATTTTGGTTGTTGCTCGAGGAATGTATGGTGTCAAAAAAATATTTGATCATGGAAAGGAAGCATCAGACATGGATTAGGAGTTTTTGCCAGTGGATTTATTTAACTATAATTCATTGATCTAAAGTATTTAGAATTAATGATTATAAATTAAATCAAATTCATAGTTCTAATTTGATTAGAAGTCATATTTTAATTTAGATTGATCTAATTGTCATTGACCTAATTTGATTAGGATTTGAGTCGTGGTTGACCGAATCTATGTTGACCTAATTGAATTAGGATTAATCTAAGAATTGGTCAACCTAACTCAAATGAATGACAAATGATTGACTTAAAATTAAAATTTTGGGTCAAGTGTTGAATTCGAATCAAAAATCCTGATGAGTCCTATGCCCATATATTTAAACATCTCCATTGACATGTGTTTGAATGATATCGCAATTGAAATAACATGAGTAGTTTGTTATTATATTTTATAATTATTATAAAATATATGTTGAGTGGTTATGGATTATGGTATATCCATGTGATGGATATATACATGAATGCTTTCATGCTAGTTGATTATATTAATGCATCTGTAAGAGTTGCAATAGGGACTAGGAGTCCTTGATGTATTGTATTATTAGCTGAACCTTTCCTTTCTATATTCTCAACTGTTGATTGAGATTTTTACATATTAATATAAAATAATTAAAAAAATTATTTGAAAATAAATAAAAATATTTTTATTCTATTTTCAAATAAAGATCAAGCATTCATGGTAGACTTCATGGAGATGAAGGCTTGACTACCAGGCTTTTGGAGAGCCGAGAGGCATTAAGATTGACGATGAGATGGTTCAATCTATGATACACCTAGGGTTAGACCCATTGATCATCCTGTGGCTCAGATGATTTTTTTTTTCAAAAAAATTCATAGCCATTAGATTTCTTTTATTTGCTCTTACATGCTGGTAGTTAGGAAATAAAATTTACATAGCATATGATGTATGTATATGTTTAGGATGTGCTTGAGACCTAAGTCCCTCATTCAAATTATATTAAGTCATAATGGTGAAGTGTTGAGAATACTACCCATACCTTCCTTCATGCTAAGACTTTATTATGTCAAGAACCATAGTAGGCTTGTTGTGCTATCCACAAGGCTTACTATCGGAGACTAATTTGATACTGTCTTGGTGCATAATGAAGCTAATTGTACTTAGCTCATACTAGGTTAATAAAGTATGTCAAAAACTGTAGTGAATTTGTTATGCTATCCATAATGCTTGCTATAGTGATTGATATGATGTTGACTTAATGATGCTTATGGCATATTTTGGTAGTACTGTCTTGTTGTGCTATCCACAAAAATAGTATTATTCAGGTATGATCATATAGAATTGAAATGTATGATTTGACTGAAATACTATAGTTTATTATGCTATCCATAAGGCTATAAATATTTTAGAGGTAAAAATTATATTGAGAGTTGCATTAGATGCAATTAGTAAAGAGTTACCTATTCTTGAACTCATAGGAGCTTGTTGTGCTATCCACAAGACTTTTTATGAGAAATTGAGATCTCAACCCCACTAAGAAACTTCATGATAGTTTTTTTCAATTTCATACTTGAGGGCTATAAAATTTGTTAAAATAGTGAGAGACACAATTATATAAAATTCTCATCTAAATTATGAATATCATCATGAGTAGTTCTTTTATGTTCTTATACACACATTTGCATCTTTACTATCACTGCATGAAATATATTTTTAAAATTGATCGAACTTCATGGAATGGTTAAGAAAATGAAAGTGAAGAATATCTTCACTAAGGGTATCTAATTATTACAGTAATGATGAACATTAGAATTAAATTGCAAGATTTGTCTTGCAAATATGAAGCAGGAGTAGGATGTAAAAGTTGTATCTGCTAATAACTTGTATGAGATATAAATTAATTATCATTGAGTATTTTCAGCTTTAAAATTTTGGATATGTGATACCTTATATAGGTTCTTCTTCTGCAAAGTATTGCTGAACCTATGAAGCTGAAGTAAGGCAACTACTTGCCTTTTGGCACTGATGGATAGTCCATTCATGTTGAGGCTGTAGGAACCTATGTAACCTTCTAACAAAATTTTAGAAACTAGTAGACCACTGTTATGAGTCTAAATTTATCAGAAATATTATTTCAAATCTTTTGCTATAGAAGCATAGTTTTGAAATTAATGTTGAGAGTAAAAGTTACTCTCCTTCTGATAAATTTTAGAACTATGGTCTCATATTTTTATCACTAAATGATGTTGTTCTTCATATTGATGAGAATAAGAAATAAATATATGATGGTCACATATCTCAGGATAAGCAAGGTATTAAGTATTGAACATATGAATGTTCGAAGACTAATAATATCTCGACTCAAAGATTGACACTTTATATATGATATGATGTATTCTTTAAAATACTTTACAAATCTTATTATTTTATTTTAAAAAATATCCTAGAAGTTGCTATATATATATTTTTTGAATTAGATATCAATAAAATTTATAACGAGCACTCCATATATGGAAAGGGCAAAAGGCAGGTTGCCTAACTTATGTAAAAAGTGTTGATGTACCTAAGTTTTATGTTAAAATAGGTTAATATATATATATTAATTTATAGATTATCCTAAAAATAGTATGTGATACTACTTTTACCATACTACTTGACAAAAGTATTTTGTCAGTAGGTATGCCACCTTTTAGGAAAAGAAATTTTTCTAAGAAAGGGGGCAGCAGAAGGATAATTGAACTTGAGAAGTTCAAGACCTATGAACTATCCTATCATAACCTATGGAATGTCCATAAATTGATCCTCAATCAGATGTGCTCATTGATGAGGCACAACCATGATACACACCTCCTCACCGAAGGTCAATTCAAGTGTGTAATATACCACTTAAATATGGTTTGTCATTGAGAATGACGATACCCCATATATCATTGAGAATGATATTTTTTTGACCCATTCGGAGATTGTCATGAGTAGAGACTCTGACAGTTGGCTTGAAACCATAACATCCGAAATAAATTCCCTGTACATCAACCAAGTATGGATTATGGTTGAAGCATCTATGGGTATGACCCAACAGGTTGCTAACAGAGATGTCAATTTGAATTTTTATTATTGCCACATATAATTTAGAGAGTTTGTCTCTAGTGGAAGGGCAAATGCATTTATGGATTCAAGCAGGTATTGAGGAGTAGGTACTTTTATTTTTGATAAGACAGTCAAAATATTTGACTTTATCAAATATAGATGAACCATGTATGTGTGCAAGAAGATAAATGAGACTCCCACTAACTTCTTGATTATGTATGTGGGTGATATACAGCATATTGGAAAGATAGTCTCAATATTGCACTCGATCAATGACGTGCTTATCACAAATATTTTCATGGAAAAGATTTGGGTTTAGCATCTAATATATTTAGCATCTATAGGGATAGATGTAAATGGATGTTAGGCTTATCCTAGTCTAGGTACATAGAATTTATGTTGAAGGAGTTCAATATAAATGGATGTAAAGGAGTTTACTTACCCATACATTCAATGTACCAAGCCTGATGTGAATTATGTTCTATGTATAATCATTGATTTCAGGTAGATCATTGATAGGATCTTTTGAAAACTATGAAAAGTATTCTTAAAGTACTTGAGAAGTATTAGAAAAGCAGTGAACTGAAAAAGTTTCAAACAGCTAACTATATTTATTTTAATTAAATATTATTAGTAAAGATTGCTAAAAAAGTCGTCAGATGAAAGGGTTCATCACTGAGTTGGATTTGGTCTCACTAGGAACCCACGCACATCCTAGGCACTTTCATCTCATTCATGATTTAATCATAAAATGAGTAAATATTAAGAATATTATAATGTACCAGTTCACTAAACCTTACACAACAAGCAGTGTAATCACCATCCTGATTGCATAGACATCAGGTAAAGGGGCGATTGGCTTTAGTGCAAGTGAAAATTAAAAGAATAGTGCCCTACAAGCCAATCACATAGGGATACGAAAGAACTTTTTTTTATTTTCTTCCTACTCATTCGCATGACATTAGTTATTTTTATTTATGAGGTATTGTGTTTTATCATTTGCTACATCATATTTTTATGATTATGATAAACCCCATAGATTAGGACAATGATTTTAGAACCATGATAAGATCATGTCAGTGAGACCTAAAATCATGATAGTCTCAATCTAAAGTATTTCTAGTCGTTGGATTATCGAGTCGGAGATCGATGATACCAATAAGATTGGTACATCATATGTATGCTCGATGGAGAGAGTGGCTAATCTCACAATTACTTGTATAGTGACATAAATACAAGGATGTAGGTGCTCATTAGAGAATGAGTTCACTAAACTGATCTGTCAAAAAAATATTTGATGGAGCCTTACAGCATCTCAACAGATGGTTCTTCAGTGAAAGTGGTGCATGTGATCTTTTGACCTGAGATCACTATGGTACCTTATGTACATGGATTCTTACTTTGGTTTATTCTCTAGCACACTACTTTGAGATGTGTGTGGGATATTCTGGGTATGGTGAAGTATGCATGGAGGTTGTAAGTTGTCAATAAGGAATCGATCACTCCTTCTAGGAGGAGAGAACATCCTATGTGATCTCATAGGATGATGACTCTGAGAGTCTCCAGCCAGAGCAAGGATGAACGGTAGAAAAAGTTTTTATTGGTTCATCAATCGAGTCATCATCAATAGATCGAGATACATATAGATAGGTATTTAGGTTTGACATATTTTTATATCCATGGCCTTTTCAAGATGTTGTGTGATCGAAGGATTAGATTGCACGGTAACTCATCACGGAAGGATAATTTTGATATTTTCATCAAATTTTAAATCTTTCAGATACTCATGATACATTGCTAGACGTCAATCTTGACTTGTGGACTCATCAAAATTAAAAGAGTTTAATTTAAGAATCAATTAGAAAGAGTCCTAGTTGATTGAGTCTCTTGAGCTGACCTAATCCAATCGGATTAAGATTACATCGAGAATTTTGATCCACTGCTAGCTAGATTTGAAACCCAAAGGGTCACACAATAGGAATTTGGTCTTGGTCCAATCTATTTAGATTTATTGTAAATCCAATGGGTTAATTGAATTGCTAGCACATGAATTAACCCAAGTTTCCAATTGGGTTCAGTGCAAATATATTTGTGCTAACCTTTTGCTTGTTGCCTTGACCTAATATGATTGGGTTTGAACCATCTATTTATTAGTTAGTTTATTTAAATTTTATGGAAGAGTTTCATATGAATCCACCACCTCCACACCGAAACTACACGCTAGAATTAAATTGGCATCATTTATTTGGGCATTATGAAGAGGAGTCTTTCTTCCTTACTCCTCTTAATTTCCTTACAAGGTTCCACGTATTTTTCTTAATTTCTCGTGACATATGATGGAACTTGGGATATGGGGCATGGAAGAGGAGGAAGAGTCTTTCTCTTGGAAGGAATTTGAATGCCAAATAATAAGGGATGACTCATATATATGCATTGAATGCGGAAGAGTCTTAATTATCAAGGACTCTTATTTTCTCACGTTAATTCCCTTTCCACGCGCTATATGATGGCGTATTAATTTTTTCCTAGTAGAGGAAGAGTCTTTCTGCTAGTGAATCACCTTTTATTCCATGCCAACCTATTGGTTTCCATGCTAAAAATAATTGGAGGCATGTAAGAATGATGGGATGCGAAGAGTTGGCGTCCCATGGTGTCGCCCCTTATCTTTTATAAATAGGGGGTGCTACACCTGGTTTCTATGTGTTATTTTTGGCTATGGATGGGCGTGAGAATGAGAGAAAAAACTAAAAACAAAAGTGAAAAAAGACAAGGAAAAGGGAGAGAAAAATAAAAAGGAAGAGAGGAAGAAATTGGAAAGCATGTGATGCTTGTCCAAAAATCAGTTTGTTCAAGTGTTGAACATCTGATTTATTTTTTATGTGGTGAGATCTTTTGAGGAAGAATTCCTAAAGAGATTCTAGTGGAGGCCTTGAAGGCATACAAGGAGTGGTGCAATCAGTTCTTGTGAAGATCAATCGACAGCGCACTTAGGAAGAAGGCTGCAGCACCATGACGGATTGAGAAGGGCCCTGATCGCTCCCGTGTGGATCACCGTTGGAGGACTTCTACTTTGGAGTCTCGTGAAAATATCAAGATTATCAATTCGCGATCTTCATGTTGGTATATGATTTCTGATCTCTACTTATTTTACATGTTTTAGTGGTTTGATTGTGGTCATCAAGGGGTTCCTAGGATTTTATGTTTCGATGGTCTAGTTTAATTATTAAATTTATTTTTCAAAATGTTAAATACATGTTAAAAATTTTGAAATTCATATTCTGCTGCGTCACCAGAACTCAACATTGATAAAGTTAGATGGGTGATTGGCGATGGGAGATCAATGGATGTTAGCCAAGACGTCTGGATCTCCAGTCGACCCCTTGCCCGTTGGCCGACTTTTGTTAACATGGAGATTAATGACCAGCTTCGGGTGTGCGATTTGATCTCTGACGATGGGAGGGACTGGAAAGCATAGGATGTTGCCCGTATGTTTGGTGAGTTGCTTGTCGATCAGATCCTCACTATTTTGATCCCGATCCATTGATGCCAGGACTTGAGGGTGTGAGGCCGCTCCTGCTATCCTAGAGTGCCCACAAGGGATCTGTTCGAGTGATGCAGGCTTACGACAAGTTTCAGGATCGAAGGTGCCTAGATCTAGAGAGTGACAGCTCACCCCAAAGTGAGGCTCTTTCTCTAGAAGATTATATGGGACCGGCTCCCGACATGGGTGGTGCTTAGGGGCAGAGACATGGAGATCCTGGCATTTCGTCCTATCTGCAGGTTGGAAGATGAGTCGATGGAGCACACCTTCCTGCGCTGTCCGAGGGCAAGATTAATTTGGAGGCAAATGGATTGCCAATCATGGGAGACTAGCAGTGGTTCCTAGCTGGTTCATGTTCTGGAGGTGATCCGTCGATGTACTGCTGAGGGGATGACTTATGCTTTGGGAGGGAGGGTGGCATATATCACTTATTAGATCTAGCTCTTTAGGAACATGTTGGTCTTTGAAGCTAAGGTGGTGTCTGCTAGATGGTGCTCGAGAGAGCTTTGTGTTTGGCCATAGAATACAACCGATTTGATGCTATCGATCCTCTCTTTGACATCTCCAAGTCTTAGGGCTCTTTTGCTGCTTCTGCAGCAAGCCGAAGGACTATTCTTATCTCCTAAAAACTCCCATCCTTGGAGTTTGTTAAGGTTAACTTCGACGGCAGTATCAAAAATGGCAAGGGTGACACAAGATTTATTATCCGGGGGCTGGATGCCAGATTGCTTGCGACGGGGGGTTCGCATCTCTTTGGACCTACTATTCCAGAAGTGGAGCTCCATGCCACCTGGGCAGATATCATCTATGCGCGGCAGGAGTTGCGGGCAGAGTGAATCATTATTGAGGATGACTCTGCGACCGTAATTAGCTGGATCCAGGATGAGATGATGAACATGAATGACCATCCGTTCTTACAGGACATTCGGCTGTGTGTTCGTGACCACGTGGCAGCATCGGCTCAACATGTCTATCCGAAAGCAAACAGCACCGCCGACTGGGTCACTTCCTATGTGGCGAAGCATATCAGCGATAGGACCTGGCATTAGGGTCAAGTCTACCCATAAGTTCTATAGAATATTTTATTTTTTGATCTTATAGGATGCATCTATATTAAATTGATGTGGGCATCCATTTGTAATAATAAAAAAAAAAAAAAGAAGAAGAAGAAGGAAAGAAAGAAAAGAGTCGACTTTGTTTGTGGACCACGATGCCCGCAAGGCTGGTTGATAAGTCCCCCCCCCGTTTCTGGGCCATGATGCCCGCAAGGCTAGTTGACGAGTCTCTCTCTCTCTCCCTCTCCCTCTCTTTTTTTCATGCCCGCAAGGCTAGTTGACGACTCTCTCTCTCTCCCACAGGGCTAGCTGACAAGTCTCACTCTCTCTCTCGCTCGCAGGAGATAGAGGACCAGTCATCTGAAAAAAAGTGATCTTTTTGAGGAAAGAAAAGGGCACAAAGCACCTGCCAAAAAAAAAAAAAAAGGGGGCAAAAAAGCATACTTGAAAAAAGAAATCTAAAGCTTGCTCTTCTTTCTTGCTGATGTATAACTAAATAGGCTAAATTGGCTACCAAAAAGGAAAAAAAAAAAGGCTAAATTGGCTAAGGACAATAGGTCCACTCAGTGGAGAAATTCGGTATGGGAAATGCTCTGGGGCCCGACCAAGCTTATGGTGCCAAAGTGAAGCTCCATTATATGTGTCGCGAGTAGGTTGGTCCCTTGAACTAGAGCTATGAAGTAGATGTCCTAGTTTTCGGACCCAAACTAGCATGGACCCTAAAATTCAAGCTCAGGGCCAGTTCTTTTTGGTGCAGCCCGGCCCATTAACAGTCCCAAATAATTACTACCTGTTCCTTGTTTTGTTAAAATGATGCAACGAGTATCGCACTGTCATACTTTGTGATTCTTAAAATTTGTTTTACATGCGCGTGCAAGATGAGTGGAACTGCTTCGTTTTTGTCATTTTCATCTTTATGTTCTGCTTTTTAACATTAGTCACAACAGCTTTCCAAATTAATATAGCTACCGTCTCGGACTTTTCAAACGACGGACTATTTAACTTCACTTTGTGTGCTAGCTTAATTGCCCGTATAAAGTAACATGAACTTACACATGTAAATATATCAAAAATTATGGTGAACTTTAGTTTGCCTGCTAGGTTGATGTGTCCATAGATTTTTTTTCTTCATTCATTGTTGAGTTACCATTTTTGTAAAATAAAAATTGCTCTATGTATCCTTGGTGTGATTTAATTTAGAGACAGGAGTTCTATCTTTCATGTGACAAAAGAATTTATCTTTCTTTCCACAAACCCACTATTTGATTGTACCATGATTGCTTTGAGATCTGTACAGATGAATGAATGAAAAAATTTGGAGTGCCTTGAGAACTGAGAACTGTATGGGCTGTAATGTAAAGATCAACGTCATGAAAAGAGATCAATCCTTCTTTCATGTGAAAGGTACCATCCAAACCTCTAATTTAGATTGCAAAAAGATGAGGTAAGCTCCCATTTTCTTTATAAATTTATTCTAAAATGATGTACATATGTTATTTGTCCATGTCACGTGCGAATAATATTATCAAGCTTGCCCTTCTAATAACAAGCCAAGTATTTCATGCCCAACCATAGCCCGACTAATTAGCATCTATCATCTAAAATGATTGTGGGCCTATATATGGCCTCCATATTGCATGCACCAGGTACAATTGGACCACGTCAAATCCCACGGTGGATAACAAGCCACGCTACTCGTTGTATTGCACCAATTCCCGATTGCGTGCTATCCACCGTGAATATGCTCCGGGATTTGCCTGGTTCACTTGCACCCGGCGCAAACAATAATTTCTCCTATATATGGGTGTATCCAACCAGAAATGGGTTCCGTAGGATCCTTTATCCTGGCGGATGGGGTTGCATTTTTCCTGCGAAAGAATCACGACGTCGACTTTCCAATAGCCTATCTAGCTCTGAGATACGTGGGAAGGGGATGACGGAATGGTGACGGTTGTAGCAGACCTGGCGCGATGTTCTCATCGTCTTTAATACTTTTCGTGTCTGATCTCAGAGGTCGAACTTAGAGAGGAGAGTAGAAGCCCTCCATCCTCTCTGGCCCTCCTCCATCCCCGCAGAAGTCCCTTCATCCCTGCCCGTTACTCCTCCATCCTCACCCTCTCATCTCCTCCATCCTCGCACGAGAAGGGCTAGGGCTTTTGTCGAGTGGCCACGGAGAGAGACTTGCCGTCCAATCTCACAGGTCAAACATAGAGAGGGAGAGAGAAGCCGTCCATCGTCGCCAGTCCTCCTCCATTGCGCCTTTATCCCTGCTGGCCCTCCCCCATCCTCCCATCCTCGGATTTTTTTATCCACCAAGGAGGAGAAGATTTGTAATAAGTTTTGAAATTGGTTGGAAACAATTCTATTATTTGGGATGCTGTCATTTGATGGTCTCTACTTTCTATATGATCTGATATCAGTTGAAGATCCTTTGTGCTTTGATCGAAGAAGAATTATGTAGTGATTGTGCGATCTGTCTCTTATTGTTTAATTTGCTATTCCATTGCGGCTGTTGTTTTGTCTCGTCTTTTATTGTTTACTTGGCAATTGAACTATTGTTTGTTCATGCTAAAGATTGGCTTGTTTTATGTAAGGACATGCACAGATTGTCTCGTGTCCAACGAAGGTTCTGTAGTTGTTTTGGCTTGTTGATATTTTGAAGTCTTTCAATGTAGAGGCTCTTAGTTCTCAGGAAGTTGTTTTTGGGCTCTGCTAAAGTCAATCGTTTTGTTCTCAGTCCAGCTTCAGCTGGTATAATAGTAGTTCTCGTTAAAAAGGTGGAAATCTGCATAAATCTTCACTTTATTAATGGGTTAATTGAATGCCAACTTTACAATTTAGTTGGAATTGTCGAAATGCCTCTTCCATTGAATATAAATATTCGTACAGACTTGATTAACAAATGACAGAATCTGGCCATTCCATCTTGCAGGTTTTTAATCACCTTGCATATGATGAAAAAACGTAATTGGAAAGATCACTGTTTAAACTACCTAATATTGGTTTAGATGACTTGCTCAAATCAGTTTGCAACGCTCACATATTTTTCTGTATATGTACCGTTGACTGATTGTAATTATACGAGGAAGTTTAGTCTTGCACCCCTGGTTTCAGTGCATCAATATTTTTCTTTTATGAGGTACCAACGAATTGTGCTTCGTCTCATAATTTCTTTTGAAGTGAGGTTTTGAACAAACCTTATTGTTTAGAGTACCGTATAGCAATTTTAATGTAAACGATGGTTGAACTATGCTTTCATTAACAAGATGCAAGATAACACAGGAGAATAAATACACGGTAGCAGCAACTAGCAAGCCATAAGCCTCCACTGAGAGCAGCCCCCATGCGTTGATTGATTAATTGTTGGATTGATTGGTGTTTGATGCACCTGATCCCATTTTTACCTTTTTTCCACTAAACAATACGACTGATTTGTTTTTTGGGAATGGATGCAACATGAGATTAAACAATACAAACGATCTATTATCAACCCCAAGATTTGATCTTGTATTAAGCAACAAATCCTGCATATCTTGCAAATACCCGTTAAAAGAAGTGTTTGGAATTATTTGGGCATTCCTTTATGTGCTATGCTTTTATCTGCTACAGACTTTAACCACCTCATGAGGAAGTTAGATAGCAAAATTTCTGAATGAAAATGAAAGACTCTTTCATTTACGGACAAGGCTACTCCATTGCACTCGGTTCTATCTTCTATTCCTCTTTATACTATGTCTTCAGTTCATGTGTCTATATCTGTTTTCAATTATCTTAAGGAAGAGTTTTACGCTTTCTTATAGGGCCACTCTTCTAATCGAAAGGATCTTCGTATATTTGTTTGGTCTAAAATTTGTAAGACCAAAAGTCATGGTGGACTTGGTTTGCACAGCTTGAAAGTCAAGCCATAGTCCCTTATTGACAAAATTTCTATAAATCTCATCATCCATCTCACCACACTTCGGGCCCAACTGGTCATTTCGAAATATAAATTTAAAGGCATTTGGGATGGCTATTGTAGGCCTCGCAAATGCTCTCCTATATGGAATAAAATTAGTACTATTGGTGCACAGTTACAGCACCATTTGGTTTGGATGGTGGGTTTTAGTAGTTCCATTAATACTTTACGTGACCCATGGATTTCAAACGTGCCTTTATCTAGGCAACCAATCTTTATTGATGTCAATAGTGATCTGACTTCTAAGGTTGCTGATTTCATAACCACCGATCAGAATTAGAATGATCAAGCCCTTGCATTGTGTTTTGGTGATGATCTTACAAGGAATATCAAAAGAATTCCACTAACTATGCATCCTTGGCCTGATAAACTTGGTTGGTCTAACTCAAATAATGCCAAAGTTTCCTCATCTGATATTATTTCGTTTATTTACTCTTCTAACTCCACATCTGATCATCAACACTATCTATGGATCTGGGAACTTACTATCCTGATGTGAGTCAAGTGTTTCATGTAGAAACTTATGTGGGATTGCCTACCGTGCAAAGCTAACTTAAATAAAAGAGGCATATTAGTTGATTCTTTAACTCAATGTGACCTCTGTAGTGGCAATGTGGAGGATGCGGAGCATGTTATTATTACCTGCCACTTGGCTCAGCAATGCTGGACTTACCTTGCTATGAATTCTGAGCCATATTCTCATCCTGATTCCTTGCTAGCCTTGCTAGCTTTTCTTGCTCATGCTCAGGTAAAGAGGAGGACCAAGGCAATAATAAGTAACATGGCTTGGCTTTTATGGAACTTTTGTAATGCCAAAACTGTCTAGCAGAATACCATTTTGCCTTCACAATTATTTTATCAATTAACTTTTTACATGCAGGACATTATCAAGGCTTTCTTGTTGAATTCTATTGGAAGGAAGAAATATGTAGACCTCTCTAATTAGGAATCTAATTTTTCTGATTAGAGAGAAATATGGTTGTATAATTTCTAAATTGAGACCCTAAAAATAAATAAAAGGATCCTATAGGTCCTAGAGGGAAATCAATTCCTTCTTCCTCTGAAATCTCCATCTTCCTCTCTTCTTCTCTTTTCCATCTCTGTTTGCCAACAAGGTACCAAAGCAATGAATACCTGATCCCTCCTTCCAAGCTCTCATCCCATCCAAGACATCCTCCCCATTTTTCAGAGCCCTAAAGATTCTATCTCATCCCTATCTCTGAGCACCATTAGAAGAAAAAAAATCTACTATTGCTGTTGCCACCCCACTACCTTACTACCGCCACTTCAATCACACCGGCTCCACTATCGGCACCCACAGCTACCGACCCATCGCCGATCGTGCCCATCAAACCCGAACGTTTCACTACCCTCGCCATCATCTCTCATCAAACTCGATTCATTCTCTAACTCCGGTGTGATCTCCCACCACCATCCGCCGCTGTCCCACCGCCATCCTTCCGTCCCATTGCCAGTGCGGCCGCCCATGTCAATCGTTCTGCTGCCCCCATCATCACCTCATTCGCCGCTAGCGCCCACGTGCCCACCCCGCCGATCGCTCTGCTGCCCCCATCTTGCCGATGGGATTAGCCTGTGGACCATGGGATCACGAAAGAAAGCGGTCAACCCCTTCTTTAATTGATTTTCTATTTTAAAAAAAAAAAGAGGATAAATCATCCAATGATCTTTTTTTTTTAGCTCCTTTTAAGCTATGTCGAACGGTTCCACCAAGGAGGCATTGGAGAAGGCCGTCATTGAAGTTATCCAGCCATCAAATTCTCGATCTAGAATGGACAATCCATCCTTTCATATTAGCTCTGTCATATTGGATGGGCCCCTCACTTTCTTTTGTGGGCTTGAAATGTGCGACTCTTTACCAAAGCCCGCAGTTTGGAGGGATATCTTACTGGGACCAAAGTAAAGCCGCCATCTGGAGATGCTGCATTGGACCAATGGGAATCAGAAAACTCCTTTTGTGATAGTCTGGCTCCTCAACTCTATCGTGCCCTCTATTGCTCGAGGGCTTTTCTTTTTTGAAACCGTCTGAGATGTATGGGAGGCTGTTACCAGGATATATTCTCAGCAAGATAACACCACCCAGGCATTCGAACTCAAGTACAAGATACGCATACTAAGGCAAGACGACCTTTCTGTCACCAGCTACATTGTGGAATTCTAGAGTCTCTTGTCTGAGCTGGACTTTTACTGCCCTTTTAAGGCATCATGTGAGCAAGATGCTATTGAGTTCAAGAAGTATAATGGTGAAGAACAACTTTTTGACTTTCTTGCTGGTCTCAATGATGAGTATGATCCAATCAGAATCCAGATTTTGGGTCATCATACTAATCTGCCTTCTCTTCAGAATGCTTTCTCACTAGTCCTTACTGAGGAAACTCGTCCCAAGTGATGATTACCTCAGCTGATACAATCTGCTCTACACTGATTACTCAGCCACCGTCTCAGACTCGCAGACGTTGGAAGAAGGGTACATGAGTATACTCTTATTGCAACAAAACATGGCATGTTCGTGACACCTGTTAGTAGTTGTATGGCCATCCCTCTGGTCGTGGTAGGGGTGGTCGCTGAGGGGGAAGACGATCTGGTGGCCGCACTCAGGGCAACCTTCGGCACCAATTGCATCAACTTCTGCTCCGGCACTCTCTGATATTGAGAGTTCACTTTCTACTGATGAGATGCTCCGGTTGATCATGGTCCACCTCAATGTCTCTGGAGAAACTTACTTTACTACTCAGAATTTGCCTAATAGCTACTCTAGTTCTCCTTCCTTATTCTGTTCTCACTTTACATAGTCTAATTTTTCTCATACTAGTTCTAATACATTTATTTCAACTAATCCTTCATTACATTGGATAGTTGACTCCAGTGCCACTGCACATATGACTGGTCAATTTAATAGGTTTAACTCTTACGCATTATATTCTGATCCGAACAGGGTGCAAATTGCTGATGATTTCTCTAAATCCATCTCTGAAAAAGGGACCATCTAGTGTACACCTAATATGAAATTATCATCAGTCTTGCATGTTCCTAATTTTTCTACTAACCTTTTGTCCATCAGTTTCATTATAAAAGATTTGAATTGTAAAGCTATCTTCTTTCCTACCCACTGTGTCTTTCAAGAGCTGATTATGGGAGCGATGATTGGGCATACTGAAATGCATAATAGGCTCTATTACTTGACTAAAGGGGCATCACAAAACTATCAGCATGCTAAGTTGACTTCTTCTGATAATGCAATACAAGAGCAGATGTTGTAGCATTGCAGGCTCGGTCATATCCTTTTTTCTATTCTATCCAATTTTTTTTCTGATTTATATAGTGCCTGCAATAAAGAACGGTTGGTTTGCGATGCATGTGAATTTGCCAAACATACTCGTAGTTCTTTTCCTATTTCTGGACATCAAAGTAGTAAACCATTAGAGGTTACTCATTCTGATGTATGGGGGCCATGTGGATATATCTGCTAAAGTTTAAGGATGAGGTTGCCCGATACTTTTAGGTGTTTTATAAGTTAGTCAACACCCAATTTGATGTCAAGATTAAAGTTTTGAGAACTGATAATGGCACCAAATACTTAAATCGAGAATTTTTTGAGTATCTGAGTACTCAAAGAATTATTCATCAGACTACTTGTGTTAACACACCTACCCAGAATGACGTAGCCAAGTGCAAGAATAGGCATCTTTTGGAAGTTGCTCGATCATTGTTATTTGCTATGAAAGTTTCTAAATTTTTGTGGAGAGAAGCCGTTCTAACTGTTGCTTACCTAATCAACCGAATGCCTCTCTATTTCTTAAGATACAAGACACCACAAGCACACTGATTTATGTCACAAATTGACATAAAAAGTATCAATTAATATCTAAATTATCTAACTTTATTAGAAAATTGATACTTGTTATTATATTTTGCAGAAGAAGAGATCATCAATAGAAAGAACAAGGAAAGAGGATTCCAATGACGTAAATTTTACGCAAAACGGAGTTAAATTGATCCAGAAATTGAAGAATAAAGAAAGAAGACTCAATTGTGTCAAACCCGAGTCAAATCAGGTCAAAATTGGTCAAAAATCAACTGATTTGGTGATCTGGTTAGCCGCCTGGTCCACAGCAACAGGCGCCTGGACCATGGACCCATCGGTGCACCATAAACCAGCCAATCAGTGAGTCTCGACTCACTGCAACGCATCGCGAGCCCGATCCACGCACGCGGTCCAGGGCTCATGAGGAGAGAGAAGAAGGTCTGAAGGGCAACCTGGTAACTTCACATCACTTGATGGTCCGATCTTCTCTGATCAAGATCCAACGTTCCATATTTTTGCACCATCGGACGGCCACCATCGCAGCCGATCAAGATCCAACCGTAATCAAGGCAATTGCAAGAATCAATAAACACTAAGACAACACGGGATCCTTCTGCAGCGCGATCCAACGGACGAAATCTTCCAGCGCCTTGATCGGACGGTCCGCGATGCATCCGACCTGATCCCATTTTTGCAGCGTGATCCAACGGCAGCGCTTCACCCAGATCGTGATCCGACGTCCCAGAATCGCTTCCGGCTTGATTTATTAGATGAATTGGGTCCTTTAGATGAAGATCGGATGGCTGAAACAATTTCTAAGATTTCTTGATGGATTTAAGTACTTTTTGAGCAAGATTTGAGCCCCTAAACCCCCCTAACAGCCCTCTAAAACCTCTTAGTCCTACATCTAAAGTTTTAAAAACCTTATAACCCCCAAATGCCTATAAAAAGCCCCCAAAGGCCCTTGTTTTAAGGATTAGGGGGGCCTTCCGATCAAGCTTGTAACCCTAGATAGTGAGGTTTTTAGCTTTCTTCTCAAGCCTCGAGCTTTGAGGTTTTTGTAATAAACTTTTTTTTTATTTAAAATCTTATTTTTATGCAATTTTATCTCTTTACATTATGCAATTTATTTTTCTTGCAATTAGGATAGTTTAATTTATGCAATTTAATTTTATGCAATTAGGTTAGTTTAAATTATGCAGTTTAAATTTATGCAATTAGGATAGTTTAATTTATGAAATTAAGGTAGTTTATTTTTCTGCATTTAAATTTTGCAAGTAGATTTAGATCATGTCTAGCTAAGCATCCCTTCTAGGGTTTGCGATGAAGCTAGATCATGAGTAGAGGTTTTATATAGGGTTCTTTCTTTTTCTTAGGATTTCTTTTTCTTCCTCTTTTGCCAAAAATTTTTGATGAACTACAGTTGGGTCAGAGTCCCTTCATAGTTCATGCTTGATTCAGTGCATAGGAGGAGAAAACCCTAAGGGATCCTAGTTACTACTCCCCTGTAAAGAATCTTGATGGGTTATCGTTGGGCCTTAGTCCCTTCATAATCTATGCTTGGAAAAGACAAGAGGAGTAGCCGTTAGGATCAATAAGAAAAATTCTAGGTAGAATTTTCTAATCTAGATCTAGTGGATTCAAAAACCCTAGATCCTTAGTCTTATTGTCTTTAGCAAACAACTTTCGATTTTTGATTTTCGTTAAAGCTCGCTTGAGCATAGATTTAAAAATTATTTTTAAACCAAGTCTCTGTGGGATCAACCCGTACTCGCTGGTCGTGCTACTCTGCACACTGTGCACTTGCGGTTTTATTTACAAATTTTAAGATTTGCACATCAAGTTTTTGGCGCCGTTACCGGGGATTTGACGTTTTAAATTATTTTCAAATACTTGTTCTTCGTGCTTTATAACTCTCTTTCTTTTTCCTTTAGGTTTCTAGATTTAGTTGGTGATTGCTGGAAAACTCAGGTACGCTTCTAATTTTTCTTTTATTATTTTTAGTTAATTACTTTTTCTTTTAGACCTAATCATTTGAATTTACTTAATCATAAAAAAAATTAAAAAAAAATAAAACAAAACAAAAGACATTTCATAATCGTGAAGTAAAATATCAAAATAAAAAAAAATCTAAATTAAAATCTTTTACATTCTTGGTCATCTTGTTTATTTGCATTTGTATTTTCATAATTAATCTAAGGGCATCAACCCATTAACAAGATAAGGTGGAGATTTCATTACCCTTCCTTAGCCCAAAAACCATCTCCATCATATTGCATTACCTAGACCTTTAATCTTAAAATCAATTAGACATCAACCTTAAAGAATTCGAGCTCAATAGGACAAGGAACCCTAAGAGTTCTACCAAGTTTGAGTTGTTTGATTAGTTGGTGTCTAGGTAAGTTCCTGAGGGTGGTTTGTTAAATTGGTTCAGTTGCTGGCCTGGCCAACTCGTTTGGTGTCCAGAAAGGCAACGATGAGTGAACCTCCCACCTCTTATACTTACCTGGCTAACTAGTTGATCAATCTCCACTTGGAAGGCTTGAAGGATCATCTTGGAATAGTTAGGAGCTGTCTAGATTTAGGTTAACCCTAGGATAGATTGAGTTTAATTTATTGTTTCACTTGTTTGAAAAATAAAAAAAAATTATTAAAATTTAAATTAATTTGGTTATTTTTCTTTAGATTTAGGACTCCTTAGGATCTTTTCTTTAGAACTTTTTCTCTTTTCTTTCTTTTTCTTATACATAAAATTTTTTATAAAAAAAATTATATAAACATCGAGAACCGTACACCTCGTGTGTGGAGAAGAGTGTCGGGTCGTCTAGTTAGAATTGAGTCAATTCCTGTTGTTCCAATGGCTGAACCAATCCAACCCATGACCCTTAAGGATTTGTGTTATCCAGTTGGCTCCATCCAACCATCTTGTATCAGGTTGCCATAACCCACAGCTAACAATTTTGAAATCAAACCTCAAATCATAAATATGCTTCCAAAATTTACAGGATTAGAGGATGCTTATATATTTATTAGAGAATTTGAGGAGGTATGTGCAACCATGAAACTACAATTAACAGAGGATGAGGTCAAACTTAGATTAATCAACTTTGTCCTTAAAAATAATGCTAAGAAGTGGCTTTATAGTCTACCAAACCATTCTGTCACTACCTGGGAGGGTTTTGTGAGAACATTTTTGAAAAAGTATTTCCCCCATCATAAAACAGCTAGGATTAGGAATGAAATAAATCAATTTTACCAACTAGCTGGTGAATCATTTTGGAAGTACTTTGATCGTTTCAAGAATCTTTTGACCCAATGCCCACACTATGAAATAGAAACTTGGAGACTATGCCAGATCATCTATGAGGAGTTAGATTCAAACTCAAGAACCATGCTAGAGTCCATGTGCCAAGGCCAATTTATGGACAAAGAAACTACTGAAGCTTGGCAATTCTTAGAAGACCTAGCCGAGAAAAATTTATAGTGGAAAACAACTAGGGAACCTGATAAAGCTACACCTTCAAGAGGAGGAATGCATCAAATTCAACCAACCCTAGCATCAGAGGCCAAGATTGCAACCTTAACACGTAGATTGGAAGCCTTAGAATTATAGAGACCAGCCAATGTAAATCAAATATCTGCACCCATGTGTAAAGGGTGCAATGCTTCAGACCATGTCTTAGAAGAATGTTCCTACTCGAATGAGTGTGCACAGGTGAATGCCACCTATCAAGGACCATTGAACAATCTTTATGCACCCACATATAACCCAGGTTGGAGGAATCACCCGAATTTCTCATGGTCCCAGAATCCTAATGTAGGCAATCCAAATTTCAATCAGCAAAATCTAAGGTCCAACCCAGTGATGAACAACCCGCCAGGCTTCCATGATAATGACAAAAAAATTATCTCTTTAGAGAAAAGCCTAGAAGCCATGATGAAGACACATACCAGCTTTATGCAAACCACGGGTCAATTCATAAATAATAACACCCAAGCTATAGCCCGTCTGAAAATGCAAGTAAGTCAGCTGGCTTCGACCATTAGTGAACGAGAACATGGTAGGTTACCTAGCCAACCTGAGCCAAATCCTAGGAACCAAAATGGTCCACGACCCCAACAAGGAAACCAAGTTAATGGTGTAAATACCATTCATACCTTAAGATCGGAAAAACAAATAGGCAATAAGGTAGTTGCACTTGATGATATAGAGGACTCATCTGCCGAGTCACCTTCTAAAACTACTACCTTTCAACCTCAAGCACCAGAAACTGAAAATTCACCTAGTCCAGTACTTAAAAGTCCTAAAGCTCCTTTTCCAAACAAACTGAAATCCAATAAATCTGAATATTTAGACAAAATTTTAGAGGTATTTAAACAAGTCCAAGTTAATGAAGTTATCCTTTGGGAATATGACCATTGAGCTTAATATTTTTAACTTAGAACAGGAATCCTCTTCTCATGCTGATGTCAATGTAGTCCAAGATGGTATTTATGAATCCATTGACATTAGTGATGATGAAGTCGACCTAGAGTCTAACCCCTGGTTAATCCATGAGTCTGAGGATGTCAATGAAATACTTAAAGAAAATCAGATTAATCAGGAATCGACACTTCCTACTGAATCAATCATTGAGATGGTGAAATCATCACCTAAACCATCGATAGAGGAAGCACCCATTTTAGAACTGAAACCCCTCCCAGAACATCTCAAGTATGCATATCTAGGACCTAAAGAAACTTTGCCTGTAATTATTGCATCAGACCTAGATCCCAAGCAAGAGGAGGAGTTAGTGTCAGTTCTAAAAGCAAATCAAGAAGCAATAGGTTGGACCATAGCAGATATCAAAGGAATAAGCCCTTCTATAGTTCAACATAGAATATACTTAGAGGAAGAGGCTAAACCAACAAGAGAAGTCCAAAGAAGGCTTAATCCAGCTATGAAGGATGTAGTTAAAAAGGAGATTCTGAAACTCCTAGATAGTGGAATAATTTATTCTATTTCTGATAGCTCTTGGGTAAGCCCAGTTCAAGTAGTACCCAAGAAATCTGGGGTAACAGTGGTCCAAAATGATGCAAACGAACTTATCCCAACTAGGATCCAAACGGGATGGAGGGTCTGTATAGACTATAGAAAGTTGAATGCTGCGACAAGAAAAGATCACTTTTCTTTGTCATTTATTGATCAAATGTTGGAAAGACTAGCCGGACAAGAGTTTTACTATTTTCTTGATGGATACTCCGGTTACAACCAGATCTCCATAGCCGCTGAAGATCAAGAAAAGACTACATTCACCTGTCCATTTGGTACTTTTGCCTATAGACGAATACCCTTTGGACTATGTAATGCACCGGCAACCTTCCAGAGATGCATGATCAGCATGTTTTCAGATATGATAGAACGATTTCTAAAAATTTTTATGGATGACTTTTCTGTTTTTGGCCTAACCTTCTCTGAGTGTCTGAATCACCTGCAATTAGTTCTAGAACGATGTAAGGAGAAGCACTTAGTTCTCAACTAGAAAAAATGTCAGTTTATGGTCAAACAGGGAATAGTTCTTGGCCATGTCATTTCTAAAATGGGGATTGAAGTAGACAAGGCCAAAATAGATCTAATTGCAAGTCTTCCACCACCTAAATCTGTGAAAGAAATATGTTCATTTTTAGGTCATGCTGGATTCTATAGAAGGTTTATTGCCAACTTTAGCAAAGTAGCACGTCCACTGACTAATCTTTTGGCAAAGGATACCAAATTTGAATTTACTCATGAGTGCTTAGAATCTTTTGAATTTCTAAAAAAAGTACTTGTATCAGCTCCAATCATTCATCCTCCTGTCTGGTCTGAACCATTTGAATTAATGTGTGATGCGTCCGATCATGTTGTGGGCGCAATCTTAGGTCAATAGATAAATAAGCTGTCTAGAGTGATATATTATGCAAGTAAAACCTTAAATGATGCGCAGCTTAGCTACACCACAACTGAGAAGGAGTTCCTTGCCGTTGTCTTTGCTTTAGAGAAATTTAGATCTTATTTGGTTGGGACCCACACCATTGTTTACACCGATCACTCAGCCATTAGACATCTCCTAGCAAAGAAGGATGCCAAGGTACGCTTAATCAGATGGATTTTGCTCCTTCAAGAATTTGACCTAGAAATTAGGGACAAGAAAGGCACTGAGAACGTTGTAGCAGATCATTTGTCCCGAATTTCAGTCGCACCATCTAGTGAACCACCCATCAATGAATCTTTTCCAGATGAGCAACTCATGTCTGTGTCTACTGAACCTTGGTTTGCTGATATTGTAAATTATTTAGCCATAGATAAGATACTTTCTCATTGGACTAAGCAGGATAAATATAAATTCTTTGCCCAAGTGAAGTATTTCATTTGGGATGATCCTTATCTTTTTAAACAATGTCCTGATCAAATTATTAGAAGGTATATCCCAGATAACGAAGTCATGAATATTTTATCTTTTTGTCATGATCAAGCATGTGGGGGTCACCTCGCATCTAAGAAAACTGCTGCTAAGGTTCTCCAATGTGATTTTTATTGGCCCAATTTGTTTAAGGATGCTCATGAATATTGTAAAAGTTGTGCTCAATGTCAGAAAATGGGTCGAATCACCAAGCGACACATGATGCCACTCAACCCAATCTTGGTAGTTGAAGTTTTTGATGTTTGGGGGATCGATTTCATGGGACCATTTTTAAATTCTTTTGGAAATGAATATATTCTAGTAGCAGTTGATTATGTTTCAAAATGGGTAGAAGTAATTGCATGTAGAACACTCGATAGCAAAATGGTCATTAAGTTTCTTAAAGAAAATATTCTCTCCCGTTTCGGTATTCCTAGGGCAATCATTAGTGATCGGGGAACCCATTTTTATAACCGACCTTTTGCAACATTGATGAAAAAGTATAATGTCACCCACAAATTGGCCACACCATATCATCCTCAAACTAGTGGGCAAGTTGAAGTGTCAAACCGACAAATCAAACAGATCCTAAAAAAAATTGTTAGTGCCAATAGAAAGGATTGGTCTTTGAAATTAATTGATGTACTTTGGGCATACCGAACCACTTTCAAGACCAATCTAGGAATGTCTCCTTATAGGATTGTGTTTGGTAAACCATGTCACTTGCCTATTGAGATAGAACACAAAGCCATGTGGGCCATCAAACAACTAAATACAAATTTGAACGACGCTGGAAACCATAGGAAGCTTCAGTTGAATGAATTAAAAGAACTTAGAAATGAAGCCTATGAAAATGCAAAGATATACAAGGAACGAACCAAAGCATTTCATGATCAATCAATTATGAGAAAAACTTTCAATATCGGACAAAAGAAGCTCTTATATAACTCTAGATTACATCTGTTTTCAGGAAAGCTTAGGTCTAGATGGACAGGACCATTTTTAGTAAAGGAAGTCTTTTCACACGGAGCTGTTGAGATAGAAAACTCAAGTAATGGTATTATCTTTAAAGTTAATGGTCAACGATTAAAACCATTCTTCGAATTACCTGTCGAGACTGTTGAAGATACCATGGTTCTTTATGAACCAACTTATTCTGATTAAATTGCTTCGAGGTTTGGTCTGACTGAAGACATAAAACTTAGCGCTTCTGGGAGGCAACCCAGCTTATTTAATTTCTAATACTTTTTTTTATTTTCAGACAAATAAATTAGATAAACTCCATTGGGGACAATGTCGGTTAAGTTGGAGGGTGTGATTTATGTCACAAATTGATATAAAAAGTATCAATTAATATCTAAATTATCTAACTTTATTAGAAAATTGATACTTGTTATTATATTTTGCAGAAGAAGAGGTCATCAATAGAAAGAACAAGGAAAGAGGATTCCAACGACGCAAATTAGAGCTTGAACAAAATCAGGTGTTATCATTTCCTTTTCCTTCCACTATGAGTTATTTCTTGCATTTAATATATTAAAAAAAAAAATTGAAATAAATTAATCTAGAAAAGAAATAAGAGTAAGTTAGAAAGTATTTGCTAATAAATGTAGTGAGTCATGGAGAAGATTAGCTGGTTAGACTCTTGGTGGCATAGGTCATTTAAAGACTATTAGCACTTCCAATTGCACATGCACACTAACAAGGTAAAGTAGGTATTAATTGTAAGGCCAATTAAGGATTTGAGTATTATTTAAATTAGATAATTTTTTCTACACCCCAATTGAAGAAATTTGAATTTAAGGAAAGAGCTACCTGCCTGAAATAAAATGCAAAACACAGAGTAAATGTGGATTGCCCTAAGCCTAGTAACCGAGTTTCTTCACTTAAGTCAAGTGTTGAGATTCGCATCAAACGGTGGTGGGAAGGTCAGGATGCTCAAAAAAAAAAAAAAAAAAACATTGTGAAAGCTACCTTAGTTCTTTGTTTAATCTGAGGTGTATAGAAAATTAATCGAACTAAGTTATGAAAAATGATACAATTGGCCTGTACAAGTTAATACTGAAATACTAAGTTAGTTATCACTCACACAAGTGCTATAAAACTTTAAGTGTACTCTAAGAAAGCTCCTAAGTAGACTGACTACCGATTCTAATTCGAAGCTCATTACTTAGTAATACTAGAAAACTTCTTGAATTTCGATCTTAAATTAATTTGCAAAGGAAGGATCTTTTTGGAATATGATCTTATTTTGGTACATTGCTAAGGGACTAGCAATGATTAAGTTGGGGGGTGTGATTTATGTCACAAATTGACATAAAAAGTATCAATTAATATCTAAATTATCTAACTTTATTAAGAAATTGATACTTGTTATTATATTTTGCAGAAGAAGAGGTTATCAATAGAAAGAACAAGGAAAGAGGATTCCAACGACATAAATTTTACGCAAAACGGAGTTAAATTGACCCAGGAATTGAAGAATGAAGAAAGAAGACTCAATTGGGTCAAACCCAAGTCAAATCAGGTCAAAATTGATCAAAAATCAACTGATTTGGTGATCTGGTTAGCCGCCTGGTCCACAGCAACAGGCGCCTGGACCATGGACCCATCGGCGCACCATAAACCAGCCAATCAGCGAGTCTCGGCTCACCGCAACGCATCGCGAGCCCGATCCACGCGCACGGTCCAGGGCTCATGAGGAGAGAGAAGAAGGTCCGAAGGGCAATCTGGTAACTTCACATCACTCGATGGTCCGATCTTCTCTGATCAAGATCCAACGCTCCATATTTTTGCGCCATCGGACGGCCACCATCGCAGCCGATCAAGATCCAACCGTAATCAAGCCTCGAGCTTGAGAAGAAAGCTAAAAACCCCACTATCTAGGGTTACAAGCTTGATCGGAAGGCCCCCCTAATCCTTAAAATAAGGGCCTTTGGGGGCTTTTTATAGGCATTCGGGGGTTATAAGGTTTTCAAAACTTTAGATGTGGGACTAAGAGGTTTTAGAGGACTGTTAGGGGGGTTTAGGGGCTCAAATCTCGCTCAAAAAGCACTTAAATCCATCAAGAAACCTTAGAAATTATTTCAGCCGTCCGATCTTCATCTAAAGGACCCAATTCATCTAATAAATCAAGCCGGAAGCGATTCTGGGCCGTCGGATCACGATCTGGGTGAAGCGCTGCCGTTGGATCGCGCTGCAGAAATGAGATCAGGTCGGATGCGTCGCGGACCGTCCGATCAAGGTGCTGGAAGATTTCGTCTGTTGGATCGTGCTGCAGAAGGATCCCGTGTTGTCCTGGTGTTTATTGATTCTTACAATTGCCTTGATTACGGTTTGATCTTGACCGACTGCGATGGTGGCCGTCCGATGGCGCAAAAATGTGGAGTGTTGGATCTTGATCAGAGAAGATCGGACCATCGAGTGATGTGAAGTTACCAGATTGCCCTTCGGACTTTCTTCTCTCTCCTCATGAGCCCTGGACCGCGCGCGTGGATCGGGCTCGCGATGCGTTGCGGTGAGCTGAGACTCGCTGATTGGTTGGTTTGTGGTGCGCCGATGGGTCCATGGTCCAGGCGCCTGTTGCTGTGGACCAGGCGGCTAACCAGATCACCAAATCAGTTGATTTTGATCAATTTTGACCTGATTTGACTCGGGTTTGACCCAATTGAGTCTTCTTTCTTCATTCTTCAATTTCTGGATCAATTTAACTCCATTTTGCGTAAAATTTATGCCGTTGGAATCCTCTTTCCTTGTTCTTTCTATTGATGATCTCTTCTTCTGTAAAATATAATAACAAGTATCAATTTTCTAATAAAGTTAGATAATTTAGATATTAATTGATACTTTTTATGTCAATTTGTGACATAAATCACACCCCCCAACTTAATCATTGCTAGTCCCTTAGCAATGTACCAAAATAAAATCATATTCCAAAAAGATCCTTCTTTTGCAAATTAATTTAAGATCGAAATTCAAGAAGTTTTCTAGTATTACTAAGTAATGAGCTTCGAATTAGAATCGGTAGTCAGTCTACTTAGGAGCTTTCTTAGAGTACACTTAAAGTTTTATAGCACTTGTGTGAGTGATAACTAACTTAGTATTTCAGTATTAACTTGTACAGGCCAATTGTATCATTTTTCATAACTTAGTTCGATTAATTTTCTGTACACCCCAGATTAAACAAAGAACTAAGGTAGCTTTACTCATTCTGATGTATGGGGGCCATGTGGATATATCTGCTAATGTTTAAGGATGAGGTTGCCCGATGCTTTTAGGTGTTTTATAAGTTAGTCAACACCCAATTTGGTGTCAAGATTAAAGTTTTGAGAACTGATAATGGCACCAAATACTTAAATCGAAAATTTTTTGAGTATCTGAGTACTCAAAGAATTATTCATCAGACTACTTGTGTTAACACACCTACCTAGAATGACGTAGCCAAGCGCAAGAATAGGCATCTTTTGGAAGTTGCTCGATCATTGTTATTTGCTATGAAAATTTCTAAATTTTTGTGGAGAGAAGCCGTTCTAACTGCTGCTTACCTAATCAACCGAATGCCTCTCTATTTCTTGAGATACAAGACACCACTAGCACACCTACAGGAGGAGCCTTCATTTATTGTACCTCTTCGAATATTTGGATGTGTATGTTTTGTTCGTAATCACCGTCCTGCCACCAGCAAACTTGATCCTCGAGCCTTGAAGTGTGTTTTTGTGGGTTATCCTACTATTCAAAAAGGTTATAAATATTACTATCTTCCTGAATGACGAATGTTCGTCAGCATGGATGTCACCTTTTATGAGTCTGAAGCTTTCTACAGTAATGATCCATCAGAAATCTCATCCATAGAACCAACTCTTGCCTCGGAGTTCCTGTTCTCTCCAAACATCTCTCTTAATCCTGCTGGTCAAAAAAGGGAGATGTGACCCCAGAAGAGCAGACTGAGTCTCTCAACAGGGAGAGTCTTCTTCTCAATAGAGAGAGCAGACTAAGTCTTCTCAACAGGGAGAGTCTTCTTCTGAACGGAGGGAGTCGTCTTCATCTTCGTCCAGATCTTCTGAACCTATTATGCATTTTGCTCTTGCCCAACAGTCTCCCTCTAATTCAGCTCTGACGTCTTCCGATAATGGTAATATTCCTTCTCCTGATAGTCTTCCTGTTGTTCTTAGAAAAGCTTCACTTTCACATATTATTTCTTCCCGCTATCATCATGATATTGCTGATTTCATTTCCTATGAGTCCTTATCACCTGCATATAGGTCCTTCATTGCATCTTCAGATTCTACGGTTATTCCATCAAACTGGAAGGAAGATATAAGAGATCCTAAGTGGAAAGAAGCAATGCTTGAAGAGATGCGAGCCTTAATCAAAAATCAGATGTGGGAGCTTGTTCCTTTACCCACCGAAAATGTTTGGTCGGCTGCAAATGGGTATATACAGTCAAGTAGACTCCGGAGGGTATGATTGATCTTTACAAAGCCCGACTGATCACCAAAAGCTATGCACGGACATATGGCATCGATTATAAGGAGACTTTTGCTCCAGTAGTGAAGATCAATACAGTGCGTACGCTCATTTTCTATGTAGCAAATTAATCTTGGCTGGAGGCTTTTTCAGCTTGACGTGGAGAATGCTTTTCTTCACGAAAATCTCCAAGAGGAGGTTTATATGGACATCCCTCCTGGCTTCATGAGTGCAGCAACTGCTAGCAAGATGTGCCGTCTGCATCATTCTCTCTATGGTCTGAAGTAGTTACCCCGAGCATAATTTGATAACTTTTATCGTGCTATGCTCGAAATGAACTATCAACAAAGTAATGCAAATCACATGATGTTCTTTCACACAACAAGGGTAAAGTTACAATTCTAATTATATATATTGATGACATTATTCTCACTGGTAATGATCTCTTAGAGTTAGCTCACCTAAAAGCTCAGTTGACCCAATCTTTTGAGGTCAAAGATCTAGGTAATCTCCGATATTTCCTTGGGATTGAGGTTGCCAAATCCTCTTGTGGCATATTTCACTCCCAGCAAAAATACATCCTGAATCTATTGACGGAGACAGGATTGTTAGGATGCCGATCTGCTGCGACTCCTATTGAGCAAAATCACCACCTTTCTATAAAATAATGGTGAGCTAGTAGACCATGAACGTTATTAGCGTCTTATTGGCCTACTGATCTATCTTTTACACACCAGACCTGATATAGTTTTTGCAATGAGTGTTATAAGTCAGTACATGTATGATCTCCGAGAACATCATTTGGAAGCTGTATATAGAATTTTGTGATATCTTAAGAGATACTCAGAGTGTGGTCTGTTATTCTCTCATCATATGGACATCTCAAGGTTGAAGATTTTTCTGATGCAGATTGGACTGGCTTCATTGACGATCGACGATCTACTTCGGACTATTATATTTTTGTTAGAAGAAATCTGGTAACTTGATGCAGCAAGAAGCAGGATGTTGTTGCTCGATCCAGCACAGAGGCTGAATATTGAACTATGGCTCAAAATATTTGCGAGATCTTATGGTTGAAACAGTTATTTACTGAGCTACGTCTCTTCCAGTCATCTCCTCTACTTCTGTTCTGTGATAATAAGGCAGCTATCAATATTGCAAACAACCCTGTGCAACATGACAAATCTAAACACATTGAGGTGGACCGCCACTTCATTAGGGAGAAGCTGGATCAGAGAATTATCTGTCTTTCTTTTGTCAAGTCTTCAGAGCAATTAGCAGATATTCCTACTAAGGGTCTAAGTACTTCTTCTTTCTCCTCAATTTGTAACTAGATGGGACCTCATGATATTTTCACCTCATCTTGAGGAGTATTGGAAGGAAGAGATCTATAGACCCCTTTAATTAAGAACGTAATCTTTCTAGTTAAAGAGAAATATAGTTGTATAATTTCTAAATTGAGATCCTGAAAATTAATAAAAGTACCCTACAGGTCCTAGAGGAAAATCAATTCCTTCTTCCTTTGAAATCTCCATCTTTTTCTCTTCTTCTCTTTCCCATCTCTGTTTGCCAACAAATTCCCACTCAAAGAACTGGGGCAACTATCTTGTGCCGCGGCACGTCTTCAACTAACTCCCTTACTTGGTTGCCTCCTCTTTTTGGAGGGTTAGCGTTAAAGTTTGATGCTGCGGTCCGATCTAATGAAGCAGGAATCGCCGTTATTATCAAAGATGCCGACGGTGCCATTCTCTTGGTTCAGGGATTTCAAATCCATCCTTACTCGGTCCCTTTTGCTGAGCTTGTAGCAGCTTGGTCTGGTTTAAAATCTGCTGCCCAATTCTTTAAAGATCAGGAGTTTTTTGTCCAATGTGACTCCCTTACAGTGATATGTTGGATTTCCCAACCATCATCAAGTAGTATTGCAGATCTTCCCTTCTACAAAAACATCTTATCCACTATAAATTTGTTCCCCGTATGCAAATTCACTCACATCTATTGGGAACAAAATCGGGCTACTGATTGGCTGTCTAATAGGGCTCTTCTAGGTGACTGCTCCTACTCCTTGGGAGATGAGTTGCCTTCCTCCTTTGCTCAGATCATAAAACATGACCAAATGCAAATTGCTGAGCCTCAGGGAGGAATCTAGATCTAATTTGAACATGGGGAATCTTCATTCAACTAGGCTGCCTAGGCAATTGGTTTTTGCTCCTATTATTGGTCCGCTGCTTTGTTTCTTCAGTGGCTATTACCTCATGAATCAGTTGCTTCCTAATATTATTATCTTGCTATGCTTTTAAAGACTCATGTTTAGTAGGGCAGGGCAATTTTGCAATTGATATTAGCCAATGGTGTTTGCTTGTGTTGCACCCTGTCAGATGGTTTTGGTGCCAAAGATTCACTGATTCAGATTCTGTTCGCATTGTAATATGGCACATTAATTATCAACTGGTTTGGAGTCCTTTCCTGTCTTTATCCAAGCTTTATACTAAACAAGGCTTCTTAGTCCAGCTCTCATACATTCATTACACTTAGATTTTCTCTTATATTTGCTATGTACTCATAATCTTCTATATAGCTGCTATGCTTCCAGTACGCTTCACTTTATGTGTATCAGGTTGGAAGCGGATGCAACACTATGGCCCACTGCTTTGGATCATCATGCTACACCACCTGTTAATGTTGAAAAACAAAACAAATAGAAGAAAAGGTGAAGACAAGGATTCAGAGGAAGAAGGAATACTTCTCTAGGATCAAAAAGGTCCTTTTTATTAATTTTTATGGGCTTAATTTAGGAATTATACAAATATATTTTTCTCTAATTAGATGATTGCATTCCTAATCAGAGGGATTCAATTTAGGAATTATACAAATATATTTTCCTCTAATTAGACGATTGCATTCCTAATCAGAGGGATTCAATTTAGCAATTATACAAACATATTTCCCTCTAATTAGATGATTGCATTCCTAATCAGAGGGATCTACAGCTCATTTCAACACTCCCCCTCAAGATGGGTTATAGATATCATAAAGACCCATCTTGTCACGAATAAATGAAAAAAAAGGCACACTAAGATCTTTGGTCAAAATGTTTGCTAGTTGACTAGCAGATCGCACATAAGGCATACAAATAATTCTGGCATCAAGCTTTTTCTTGATAAAATATCGATCGATCTCGATGTGCTTCGTCCGATCATGCTGTACTGGATTATTAGCAATATTGATTGCTGCCTTATTGTCACAATATAGCATAAGGGGCGATGACTGATAAAGGCCTAGATCCAATAACAAGATCCGCAACTATAAAATTTCGCACACGCCATGTGCCATAGCTCGATACTCTACTTCAGCAGTAGATCGAGTAACTACATTCTATTTCTTGCTTCGCCAAGTGACTAGATTACCTCCAACAAAAATACAGTAACCTGAGGTAGAGCGACGGTCATCAAGTGATCCTGCCCAATCAGCATCTGTATAACACTCCACCCATAGGTTGCCATGATTAGAATAAAGTAAACCATGACCAGGACAGCTTTTGAGGTAACGAAGTATCCGTGTCACAGCATCCATATGAACTGAACGTGGATCATGCATAAACTGACTTACCACACTAACGGCGAATGCAATATCAGGCCGTGTATGAGATAGATAAATCAAACGTCCTACCAATCGTTGATAACGTTCTCGATCAATAGGGACACCGATATCAGCTACTAGTCGATGATTTTGTTCAATAGGAGTAGCAATAGGTCGACATCCCAACATACCGACTTCTGTAAAAAGATCTAGAATATATTTTCTTTGGGAGAGAAAAATTCTTTTTGAAGAACGAGCAACTTCTATCCCAAGAAAATATCGAAGATATCCAAGATCCTTCACCTCAAATGCCTGTGCTAGCTGAGCCTTCAAATGAGCTATCTCCTCAGAATCATCTCCTGTGACCACAATATCATCAACATAGACAATCAAAACAGCAATCTTACCCTTGTTGTGCCGAAAGAAGAGTGTGTGATCTGCATTGCTCTGTTTATACCCCATCTGAATGATTGCTCGTCGGAAGCGATCGAACCAAGCACGAGGTGACTGCTTCAGACCATAAAGAGAGCGTCGTAACTGGCATACTTTTCCCACTGTCTGAGCAGTAGCAAATCCTGGAGGAATATCCATATATACCTCCTCCTGAAGTTCTCCATAAAGAAAAGTATTCTTTACATTGAGCTGGAATAGATCCCATCCAAAGTTAGCAGCACATGATATAAGGGTTCTGTTGGTGCAAAAATCCACTTACGCCGGAGAAGCTGGAGTTGCGGTCGCCACCGGGACCTGCAAAAGAAGTCTAAACCGGAGGTGGGGTTGCTCCGACAAGACCCTCCGATGCTCAAGTCAGTTCTCTGCCTCAACAAGAATGGAGTGCTCGAACAAAAATTTTAGCAGAGTTTCTAGGTAAAAAATGAGAGCTTAGAGAATAACGTATCTGGGGTCCCCATTTTATAGGTGGAGGGAGCAACAGAATGATAGCAATGTCTGTAACCGTCTGGCAGTGGGCTACCCAGAGTCAGGGGGAGTTTGTTCCGAAGAGTAGTGGGGTAGAATCGTGGCTATCACCAGGACACGCCACGTGGAGTCTGTCGCGGGGAGTAGAGCGGCGTCCGTTGTCGTGACTTGCCAGAGGATGGAAGAATCGTGCGGTATCCATCGCAGGAAGTGGAGCAGGATCATGGGCATCATAGCGGTCTGCCAGGGAGTGATGGAGCCGCGCGGAATCTGTCGCAGGGAGTGGAGCAGAGTCGTGGCCGTTACCGCGACCCGCTAGAGAGTGCAGGCCTGTCGGCTGAAGTTCGGCTGGAGTGTCTGGTGGAGAGGGGTGGTTAGCTATCTGTTTGAGAGGAGCCCGGAGTCTGGCTCCCGTAAGAGTCCGGACGAAGTCTTCCTTCAGCCGAAGTTGGGGACGAGGTCCGGCTCCCGTGAGAGTCCGGATGGAGTCTTCCTGCGATTAAAGTCAGGGGTGAAATCTGGCTCCCGTAGGAGTCCGGACGAAGCTTACCAGCAGTTGAAGTTGGTGACGGAGTCCGGCTCCCGTAGGAGTCCGGGCGGAGTCTACTTGGCAGTTAGAGTTGTGGGCGGAGTCCGGCTCCCGTAGGAGTCCGGACGAGGTCTGTCTGCAGCCGGAGTCGGAGACGAGGCCCGACACCCGTAGGGGTCCGGGCGGAGTATTCCTGCAATTAAAGTCGGGTGCGAAGTCTGGCTCCCGTAGGAGTCCGGACGAAGCTTACCAACAGTTGAAGTCGGGGACGGAGCCCGACTCTCGTAGGAGTCCGAGTGGAGTCTTCCTTGCAGTTAAAGTTGGGGACGGAGCTCGACTCCCGTAGGAGTCCGGACGGAGTCTTCCTTGCAGTTGAAGTAGTGGACGGAGCCCGGCTCTCGTAGGAGTCCGGGCGGAGTCTTCCTGCAATTAAAGTCAGGTGCGAAGTCCGGCTCCCGTAGGAGTCCGGATGGAGCTTACCAGCAGTTGAAGTTGGTGACGGAGCCCGGCTCCCGTAGGAGTCCGGACGGAGTCTGCTTGCGGTCGGAGTTGTGGGCGGAGTCTGGCTCCCGTAAGAGTCCGGATGAGATCTGTCTGCAGCCGGAGTCGGGGATGAGGCCCGGCTCCCGTAGGGGTCCGGGCAGAGTCTTCCTGCAATTAAAATCGGGTGCGAAGTCCGGCTCCCGTAGGAGTCCGGATGGAGCTTACCAGTAGTTGAAGTCGGAAATGGAGCCCGGCTCCCGTAGGAGTCCGGGCGGAGTCTTCCTTGCAGTTGAAGTTGGAGACGGAGCCCGGCTCCCGTAGGAGTCCGGGCGGAGTCTTCCTTGCAGTTGAAGTTGTGGACGGAGCCCGGCTCCCGTAGGAGTCCGAGCGGAGTCTTCCTACAATTAAAGTCAGATGCGAAGTCCGGCTCCCGTAGGAGTCCGGACGGAGCTTACCAGCAGTTGAAGTCGGGGACGAAGCCCGGCTCCCGTAGGAGTCCGGGCGGAGCCTTCCTTGCAGTTGAAGTTGGGGACAGAGCCCGGCTCCCGTAGGAGTCCGGGCGGTGCTTACCAGCAGTTGGAGTTGTGGACGGAGCCCGGCTCCCGTAGGAGTCCGGACGGAGTCTTCCTGCAATTAAAGTCAGGTGCGAAGTCCGGCTCCCGTAGGAGTCCGGACGGAGCTTACCAGCAGTTGAAGTCGGGGACGGAGCCTGGCTCCCATAGGATTCCGGGCGGAGTCTTCCTTGCAGTTGAAGTTGGGGACGGAGCCCGGCTCCCGTAGGAGTCCGGGCGGAGTCTTCCTTGCAGTTGAAGTTGGAGATGGAGCCCGGCTCCCGTAGGAGTCCGGACGGAGTCTTCCTTGCAGTTGAAGTTGTGGACGAAGTCCGGCTCCCGTAGGAGTCCGGGCGAGTCTTCCTGCAATTAAAGTCAGGTGCGAAGTCTGGCTCCCGTAGGAGTCCGGACGGAGCTTACCAGCAGTTAAAGTCGGAGACGGAGCCCGACTCCCGTAGGAGTCCGGGCGGAGTCTTCCTTGCAGTTGAAGTTGTGGACGGAGCCCGGCTCCCGTAGGAGTCCGGGCGGAGTCTTCCTGCAATTAAAGTCAGGTGCGAAGTCCGGCTCCCGTAGGAGTCCGGACGGAGCTTACCAGCAGTTGAAGTCGGGGACGGAGCCCGGCTCCTGTAGGAGTCCAGGCGGAGTCTTCCTTGCAGTTGAAGTTGGGGACGGAGCCCGACTCCCGTAGGAGTCCGAGCGGAGTCTTCCTGCAATTAAAGTCAGGTGCGAAGTCCGGCTCCCGTAGGAGTCCGGACGGAGCTTACCAGCAGTTGAAGTCGGGGATGGAGCCTGACTCCCGTAGGAGTCCGGACGGAGTCTTCCTTGCAGTTGAAGTTGGGGACGAAGTCCGGCTCCCGTAGGAGTCCGGGCGGAGTCTTCCTTGCAGTTGAAGTTGGGGACGGAGCCCGGCTCCCGTAGGAGTCCGGGCGGAGTCTTCCTTGCAGTTGAAGTTGGGGATGGAGTCCGACTCCCGTAGGAGTCCGGGCGACGCTTACCAGCAGTTGGAGTTGGGGACGGAGCCCGGCTCCCGTAGGAGTCCGGACGGAGCCTTCCTTGCAGTTGAAGTTGGGGACGGAGCCCGACTCCCGTAGGAGTCCGGGCGGAGTCTTCCTTGTAGTTGAAGTTGGGGACGGAGCCCGGCTCCCGTAGGAGTCCGGGCGGAGTCTGCTTGCGGTCGGAGTTGTGGGCGGAGTCCGGCTCCCGTAGGAGTCCGGACAAGGTCTGTCTGCAGCCGGAGTCGGAGGAGACTCGCGAGGGTTAATCCCGTTGAGAACTTCGGCTGAGGGTATTTTATACCCAACACCAGTCCCCCTACTTTCGAGTTTGAATTTTGAATGAAGGAAGTACAGAGAGGTTTGCACAGCCGCAGTTGTCCCCTTGAACCCTGTGTACGACCGCCTCTAGATATTTTGGCATTAAATGTGCGCGTGCTGGAGTCTTTTCGAATCGGGGTGATACGAAGGGACCCTTCAAAATTCTCGCTGGTACGCTGGCCCAGGTATAGCGCAGTAATGGCTCTATCAGCCGTCAGTCGCTTTTAGCCGCCTGCCATGGTGAGTGGGACACGTGTCGAGCGCGGGCCGATCTGGAGGAATTCACGATCATTATGGCGCCGGATCCCAGGGTCTATTTAAACCCGCCCTTCCGCCTTTAGGGACCCTATTCCGCCTGAGAGTTCCATCAGTATCCGCCCCTTCTTCGAGAGTCCCGATTCTCCTTGGTGTCTTCTTGGGCCATAGGCATCCTTTGAATCGTCCCTTTCCTCTCCCCTCTGCATCCCTCAGGGCGATCTAGGTTAGTCCCAGAACCTCCATCCTTCTTCTTGCCATTTGGGGGCCTTTTCATCGCCATTTTCTTCTGTCGTATTCCTTCGAGTTAGTCTTCTGTGACCTCTCGTCCTTTGTCCCGTCTGTTTTTTTCGGGATCTTTAGAGTCTTCATTCGAAGTTATTTGAAATATCTTCCGGCTCTTCCGCTTCCAGCAGTTCCGAGAGTTCTTCCGCCTCAACCCCCCAGGTCCCTCGTTCTGTAGATGAATCCGCATCTGGGGCTGGGCTTCGCCCGATTTTTGCGTCGGGTGCCATTCCATGCTCCCTGACTCCGGATGAACTCCTTCTGATAAAGGTTCAGTATGGAGTTCCTCTGGAGTATGACCTGGAGTTGCCTGGCCCCTCCGACCGGGCTAGCACTCCCCCACCCAGTCATTTTTGCCTGTATCAGGAGGCATTCCGTACCGGGCTCCGGCTTCCGCTTCCGTCCTTTGTTGTCGCCCTCTTCTGCTTCTTAGATATCTCTTTGGTTTCAGTTGCTCCGAATTCTTTTAGGTTTTTTATAGAGTTTCTCTCCCTTTGTCACGTAGTCGAGGTCCAGCCGTCCCTCTCTCTGTTTAGGCATTTCTATACCTTCAAGCGTCATCCTTCGACGAAGGACTGGTGGTATTTCTTCCCTCAGTTCGGCAAGAAGGGGTTGCTGAAAGGTGCCCCCTCTTCAATCCACAACTGGAAGGAGAAATACCTCTTCGTCCACTATCCGACCCTGAGGCTGGGCCTGCCCCCTTGGGGCTCTCTGAGGGATTCTGTCCGCCAGGCCCCTAGCTTGGGGGAGGACGACCTCCAGACTGCCCGAAAGCTTCTTGACTACTCTGCTCCTTCCCTTCCCAACCTTCTGAGGGAGCAATTTTTGTTCAACATTGGCCTGAGCCCCCAGGATCCTGCGAGTACTCCATTTTTTCCTTTCTCTTGTTTTCTTCCGTCCTTCTTCTTTTTCTTTCTTTTTTGTCTCTTTTCTTTTTTTCTTCTCTTTTTTCTCTTTTTTTTTTTGTGTGCTACTCCTTCCTTTTTCATCCCATTATTGATTTCTAATTTTTGATTGATTTTTTTTTTTAAGGAATGGACGCCGAAGCAGCACGGATGCTTGCCAGGGACCTCAAGGCCCACAAAAGAAAGGGTGCCGGGGCCTCCGGATCAGCAAAGAGGGCTAGGGCGGAGGAGTCGAGCTTGGCCGCGCCCGTCCAGGCTGCTCCGACGATCGACGTTCCCTCGGACGCCGAACCAACGGCCCCCCGGGCCTCCTCGAGGAGTCCGCCGACTGGGGCTCCCGTTTCGGGGGTCCGCTCCACGGAGGCGCCCGTAGTCGAGAGGGGGAAGAGAAGGAAGTCGGTGGCCCGCAGGGTGAGTAGCTGCCGAGCCGTCACTGACGAGTCCCTCGGTTACGAAGAGGAGCCGGAGAATCCCTTCAATGACAGGGACTTGATCAAGCGGTTGATCGACGGCTGCATTCTGCCTGAAGTCATCGAGAGGATCGACCGCGCCGATCCTGAGCAGCGGGTTTGGGACTCCTTAGGATCCTTTCTCGAGGTAAACAAATCTTCATTTAACCGGTTATTCGACCCTTGTTCTGATTTCCTAGCTGCCCTTTCAGATTGGGCACTAGCACCTCGCCAATATCGAGGCGACGAACCGGGCGAGGAGGGACGCCATCCAGGTGGAGGAGCGTCGTCGGGCTGAGGTCGCTCGCCTCAAAGAAAAGGTAGCTGAAGTAGTTGCCCTCCAGGAGGCCCTGGAGAGAGAAAAGCAGGCCCGGGAAGAAGAGAGGCAAACCTCGGAGGAGACGGTGAGGAAGGTGGAGGCCGAGGTCGCCAACTTGGCGGAGCAGAATCTGGTCCTGGTCTCGGAGGCCAGGGTTCTTGCAGTGGAGGAGTTCAAGACCTCCGCAGAGATGAGGGACCTGAACGTCAGGTTCGGTCAAGAAGCATTCATCAAGGGGTTCGAGCTCTGCCAGGAGAAGATGGTCAGAAAATTTCTCGAGCTCGACCTCCGCTTCTTGGGCGAGGAGTCTGAGGATGAGGCCGGTCCTTCTCCTGCCACTACTGCTGCCGCAGCCCCCCTCCAGGAACACCGAGCTCTCCAACTCCTGCTTCTGAGGTCTGAGACCTCCGACCTTGTATCTTTCTTTTACCGTAATTTTTCTTTTCCTTTTTGTCTTCAAGAATCATTCAATCAATAAAGTTGAATTTCTCACCGTGGATGGCTTCTCTTCTCCCCCTTCCCCCCTTTTTATTTTTCTTTCTGCAATGAGACGCGCCTTGATGCTTCTGTCTCTCGATGGCAGTGTCCTGCCAAGGCACTTCCCCTGCCCCAGGGGATCCCGCTGAAGTTCACGATCCAGCGGCTGAAGAAGGAGGTTCTTCATGCGACAAAAAGGTCGAAGAAGATGGAAGGCGAGCTTCGCAGGTTAAGGGAGGGTTACTCTGAAGCCACCTCGGAGGCCACCCGCTTTCGGAATCTCCACGTGAAGGAGATCATGGAGTATAGCCGGAGGAAGGCGGACTTTGCGAAGGAGCTTGAGGAACACAAGAAGAGTGCCAGCATCGAATTTGGGCTCAAGCTGCCAAGATCAGCTCTCTCAAGGTGGAACTGTCAGCTGTGCAGGAGAGGATTGGCCAGCTGGAAGGGAGTTCATCCCGGCTCTTGGCTCAGGCCGACGGCGATCGGGAGTGGTCGAAGAAGGTCTCCGACCTTCAGCAGTAGCTTCAGGATGCCGAGGTGAGCTACGACGTGCATCGGGCCGGTTGGCGCAGGCAGGTGGATGAATATAAAGGGAGACTCAGGGTGGCGGCCGACGAAGTCGCCCGTCTTCAGAGGTAGCTAGCTGACAGGGCTCAGCTTACTTCTGCTCAGGATTCTAATGAACTCCAGTCCCTAAGAGGAACTGTCGAAGGGCTTTCTGTCGCCCTCGAGAAAAGGACGGCTGAGCTGCAGCAATTGAAGATCCAACTGGCATACGAGCAGCAGGCTGTCACAGACGCGGAGGCGAAATCTGAGGTCCTAAGAAAGAGGCGTCGAGAGGCGGAGATCGAAAACCAGCGACTTCGTTGGGCGCTCCAGGATGCGCTGCTGAAAAAGAGAGAGCTAGAAGAAGAAGTTGAGAATCTGAGGCAGTCCTGGATAAGGGGTGGAGTAGATAATTCTAGGTCGGAAGGAGCAGAGCTTCCCTAGGGCTCTTCTTGGCCTTCTGTCTTTTCATGTATACATTTTTTCTTTTGTTGTTTTGTCTCGCTTTTATCGTTTTGCTTTTCTTCCTTTGGCCTTCTGGGCTTCATGGTGTATATTTCGCAAATGGAATGAAAAGAGGATTTTGTGTTACCTCGTCTGCATATTGTATTAAATTATCGTCCGTCGAACTTCTCTTGTCGTTCGACTTGTCCGACATTGACGTTGTTTGGAGGTGCCCAGTCATCGATACGCTAGTTTGCTTTCCTCATCGTTCATGGCCGTAGGCTCGAGCTTGGTGGCCCGAACTCCGTATTACCTCGGAGGCGTCGCTATTTTCTTGACCTGTGTCGAGAGCCTTCTTAGAGGCCGGGGGTGTTTGGTAGGAACTTCCCGTCTTTGTTGAGATGAGGTTCCTTAGGTCTTTGGTGTGGTTTGTCCTTCATCTGTTTCCGACGTAGTTCATCGCTTTTTCTTTTTAATTTCCCTCCTCTTTTCAGAGTGAGGGCCCTCCCCTTGCTTTTTGCGGGGTTGCGTAGAAATGTGAAGGTACCGCTGAGGGGCCTTTCCCCTTCATCCGATCTTGTTGGGCGGTCGGGTTTCGTCACCGTTAGGATGAGGTTCTCCTTCCGATCCTGATGTAGTCGATCTCAGCTCAGATTAAGATGAGGTTCTCCTCCTGTTTCCAACGGGACCGCGGGGGCACATAAGGGCCATCGTAAGGGTCTCTCCCCCCATCCGATCTAAAAGAATCGGGCCTTCGACTTTGCTCATGTCAGGACGAGGTTCTCCTCCTGTTCCTGACATGGCTGTGGGGGCACATTAGGGCATTGTAAGGCCTCTCCCCCCATCTGGTCTAAAAGAACCGGGCCTTTGACTTTGCTCATGTCAGGACGAGGTTCTCCTCCTGCTCCTGACATGGCTGTGGGGGCGCATTCGGGCGTTGTAAGGCCTCTCCCCCCATCCGGTCTAAAAGAACCGGGCCTTTGACTTTGCTCATGCCAGGACGAGGTTCTCCTCCTGTTTTTGACATGGCTGTGGAGGCGCATTAGGATGTTGTAAGGCCTCTCCCCCCATCCGGTCTAAAAGAATCGGGCCTTTGACTTTGCTCATGTCAGGACGAGGTTCTCCTCCTGTTCCTGACATGGCTGTGGGGGCGCATTCGGGCGTTGTAAGGCTTCTCCCCCCATCCGATCTCAAGATAATCAGACTTTCATTTTATTTATGTTAGGATGAGGTTCTCCTCCCGTTCCTAACATAACCTTATTTTAACTGTTTGAAGGGGTTATCTCCAGTCGTAACAAATCCATGCCAAATGGGAGGAACATGCAAAGTCGTAAGCGATACATTTACAGGTTTCTCGAGTTCCATTGTCGTGGAAGGTCTGCTCCTCCTTGAGGCCCTCCGGTGATGGAGTCGATGGTCCCAATTGGAGGCCGATCTCCGGGCTGCTCCTCCCTCCTTGGCGGTTCAGATTACGGCAGGGCCCTTGGCCGATCTTCTCTACCCTCAGACCGGTGTCGGATGAACCTGTCGAGTCGACCTCGCCGGATGAGCTCCTCGATCTCGTCTCGGAGCTGGATGCATTCCTCCGTGTCATGGCCGTGGTCGCGGTGGTAGAGACAGAACTTGTTGGGGTTGCGCTTCCCGGGGTGTGTGCGCATCCTCTCTGGCCTAGGGAGCTGCTCCCTGACCTCCATCAGTACCTGGGTCTTCGAGGCATTGAGGGGGGCGTAGTTGCGAAATCTTTCCGATGGAGAACCCCACCGGACCCCGCGATCCGAACTTCTCTGCCTACGTACCCGGGGCGGAGTATGGGCATGCTTGTGCCCAGGAGGGGATCGAGAACGCGGTCGAGCTTCTCTCGACCTTTTTTCGACTGCGGGCTTACTCGAGTCTCCCGTCTGCCACTCTCTCGCAGTCTCCTCATCCTTCATTTTGAAAGCTTTTTTCGCTCGGACGTACCCTTCAGCCCGAGCCAACAAATCAGCAAAATCCAGGGAGAACAAAAGATCATTCTTCTGAAGGCCGCCCTTCAAAGCGGCCATCGCGACTGATTGGTCCAAATTCTGGACCTCCAGCGCTGCGACATTGAAACAGTTGATGTAGGCCCGAATGGACTCCCCTTCCCTCTGCTTGATATTGATGAGGGACTCTGAACCCTTCTGGGGGCGCCGGCTGCTGACAAAATGGGCCACGAATTGGTGGCTCATCTGATCGAAGGAAAAGATGGTACCTGGCTTCAGCGCTGAGTACCAGTTTCTCGCCGCTCCCTTCAAGGTGGATGGGAAGGCTCGGTATAGAATGGCATCGGGAGCGCCATGAAGCAGCATCATCGTCCGGAAGGCTTCTAGATGACAACCGGGTCCGAAGTCCCGTCGTAGCTTTCGAACTGGGGGAGTTTAAAGTTTGGCGGGATCGGTTCCTGCATAATCATTTGAGAAAAGGGAGGGTCAGTGCAAATATCCTCACCATAAGCGGGGGGAGCGTGGCGGAGTTCTTCGATCCGCCGGTTCATCTCTTGGAGTCTCCGGTCCAGAAAATCCTCTCGACTTCGGGTCTTGAGGGTCCTCTGGTAGAATGATAGCAGGGATCTTCCAGGGGTGGAGTCATGATCCGATTGAGGGCTCTCCACCCTCGGGTTCGTCTTCCCAGGAAAGACGGGACGGCTGGCCCAAGTGGCACGCCCCACCGTCGGATTCTGGTGTTCCAGTGACACCCTTTCCAGGCGTACTGATGCCTGCGGCTGCTGCTGCTGCTGCATGGCCTGCACAGCTTCAGTGAGGCCTCTAACATGCTGCGTTAGCAGATCAAACTGCTCCGCGCTGACCGCCATCGCCGGAGGAGGAGGTTGGAAAACAGAAGGTGAGGCCGGAGCCTGAGATCTGGCCGCGGAGGCCGTGGATCGTCGCGTGCATGCCTTGCGGGGAGGCATCGAGCAAAGACCAAGTAGAGGAAGGAGGAGAGGACGTCGAAAAAGATGCCTGGGGGCGGTCCCGTTGAGCGCTCCTTTAAGAATAAGGATACTGCGAAGACACAGGCCCTTCCTCTAGCACTAATCCTGTTGGTGCAAAAATTTACTTACGTCGAAGAAGCTGGAGTTGCGGTCGTCGCCGGGACCTGCAAAAGAAGTCTAAACCGGAGGTGGGGTTGCTCCGGCAAGACCCTCCGACGCTCAAATCAGTTCTCTGCCTCAACAAGAATGGAGTGTTCGAACGAAAATTTTAGCAGAGTTTCTAGGTAAAAAATGAGAGCTTAGAGAATAACATATCTGGGGTCCCACTTTTATAGGCGGAGGGAGCAACAGAATGATAGCAATGTCTGTAACCGTCTGGCAGTGGGCTGCCCAGAGTCAGGGAAAGTTTGTTGTGAAGAGTTGTGGGGTGGAATCGTGGCTATCACCGGGACACGCCACGTGGTGTCTGTTGCGGGGAGTGGAGCGGCGTCCGTTGTCGCGACTTGCCAGAGGATGGAAGAATCGTGCGGTATCCATCGCAGGAAGTGGAGCAGGATTGTGGGCATTATAGCGGTCTGCCAGGGAGTGATGGAGCCACGCAGAATCCGTCGCAGGGAGTGGAGCAGAGTCGTGGCCGTTATCGTGACCCGCCAGGGAGTGCAGGCCTGTCGGCTGAAGTTCGGCTGGAGTGTCTGGCGGAGAGGGGTGGTTAGCTATCCGTTTGAGAGGAGCCCGGAGTCCGACTCCCGTAAGAGTCCAGACGAAGTCTTCCTTCAGCCGAAGTTGGGGACGAGGTCCGGCTCCCGTGAGAGTCCGGACGGAGTCTTCCTGCGATTAAAGTCAGGGGCGAAATCCGGCTCCCGTAGGAGTCCGGACGAAGCTTACCAGCAGTTGAAGTTGGTGACGGAGCCCGGCTCCCGTAGGAGTCCGGGCGGAGTCTGCTTGGCAGTTGGAGTTGTGGGTGGAGTCCGGCTCCCGTAGGAGTCCGGACGAGGTCTGTCTGCAACCGGAGTCGGGGATGAGGCCCAGCTCCCGTAGGGGTCCGGACGGAGTCTTCCTGCAATTAAAGTCGGGTGCGAAGTCCGGCTCCCGTAGGAGTCCGGACGGAGCTTACCAGCAGTTGAAGTCGAGGATGGAGCCCGGCTCCCGTAGGAGTCCGGGCGGAGTCTTCCTTGCAGTTGAAGTTGGGGACGGAGCCCGACTCCCATAGGAGTCCGAGCGGAGTCTTCATTGCAGTTGAAGTTGTGGATGGAGCCCGGCTCCCGTAGGAGTCCGAGCGGAGTCTTCCTGCAATTAAAGTCAGGTGCGAAGTCTGGCTCCCGTAGGAGTCCGGACGAAGCTTACCAGCAGTTGAAGTTGGTGACGGAGCCCGGCTCCCGTAGGAGTCCGGGTGGAGTCTGCTTGCGGTCGGAGTTGTGGGCGGAGTCCGGCTCCCGTAGGAGTCCGGACGAGGTCTGTCTGCAGCCGAAGTCGGGGACGAGGCCCGGCTCCCGTAGGGATCCGAGCGGAGTCTTCCTGCAATTAAAGTCAGATGCGAAGTCCGACTCCTGTAGGAGTCCGGACGGAGCTTACCAGCAATTGAAGTCGGAGACGGAGCCCGGCTCCCGTAGGAGTCCGGGCGGAGTCTTCCTTGCAGTTGAAGTTGGGGATGGAGCCCGGCTCCCGTAGGAGTCCGGGCGGAGTCTTCCTTGCAGTTGAAGTTGTGGACGGAGCCCGGCTCCCGTAGGAGTCCGGGTGGAGTCTTCCTACAATTAAAGTCAGGTGCGAAGTCCAGCTTCCGTAGGAGTCCGGACGGAGCTTACCAGCAGTTGAAGTCGGGGACGGAGCCCGGCTCCCGTAGGAGTCCGAGCGGAGCCTTCCTTGCAGTTGAAGTTGGGGACGGAGCCCGGCTCCCGTAGGAGTCTGGGCGGCGCTTACCAGCTGTTGGAGTTGTGGACGGAGCCCGGCTCCCGTAGGAGTCCGGGCGGAGTCTTCCTGCAATTAAAGTCAGGTGCGAAGTCCGGCTCCCGTAGGAGTTCGGACGGAGCTTACCAGCAGTTGAAGTCGGGGACGGAGCCCGTTTCCCGTAGAAGTCGGAGCGAAGTCTTCCTTGCAGTTGAAGTTGGGGACGGAGCCCGGCTCCCGTAGGAGTCCGGGGGGAGTCTTCCTTGCAGTTGAAGTTGGGGATGGAGCCCGGCTCCCGTAGGAGTCCGGGCGGAGTCTTCCTTGCAGTTGAAGTTGTGGATGGAGCCCGGCTCCCGTAGGAGTCCGGACGGAGTCTTTCTGCAATTAAAGTCAGGTGCGAAGTCCGGCTCCCGTAGGAGTCCGGACGGAGCTTACCAGCAGTTGAAGTCGGGGATGGAGCCCGGCTCCCGTAGGAGTCCAGACGGAGTCTTCCTTGCAGTTGAAGTTGTGGACGGAGCCCGGCTCCCGTAGGAGTCCGGACGGAGTCTTCCTGCAATTAAAGTCAGGTGCGAAGTCCGGCTCCCGTAGGAGTTCGGATGGAGCTTACCAGTAGTTGAAGTCGGGGATGGAGTCCGGCTCCCGTAGGAGTCCGGGCGGAGTCTTTCTTGCAGTTGAAGTTGGGGACGGAGCCAGGCTCCCGTAGGAGTCTGGGTGGAGTCTTCCTGTAATTAAAGTCAGGTGCGAAGTCCGGCTCCCGTAGGAGTCCGGATGGAGCTTACCAGCAGTTGAAGTCGGGGACGGAGCCCGGCTCCCGTAGGAGTTCGGGCGGAGTCTTCCTTGCAGTTGAAGTTGGGGATGGAGCCCGGCTCCTGTAGGAGTCCGGGCGGAGTCTTCCTTGCAGTTGAAGTTGGGGACGGAGCCCGGCTCCCGTAGGAGTCCGGGCGGAGTCTTCTTTGCAGTTGAAGTTGGGGACGGAGCCCGGCTCCCGTAGGAGTCCGGGCGGCGCTTACCAGCAGTTGGAGTTGTGGACGGAGCCCGGCTCCCGTAGGAGTCCGAGCGGAGCCTTCCTTGCAGTTGAAATTGGGGATGGAGCCTGGCTCCCATAGGAGTCCGGGCGGAGTCTTCCTTGCAGTTGAAGTTGGGGACGGAGCCCGGCTCCCGTAGGAGTCTGGGCGGAGTCTGCTTGCGGTCGGAGTTGTGGGCAGAGTCTGGCTCCCGTAGGAGTCCGGACAAGGTCTGTCTGCAGCCGGAGTCAGAGGAGACTCGCGAGGGTTAATCCCGTTGAGAACTTCGGCTGAGGGTATTTTATACCCAACAGGTTCTAACAGAGTTTATTTCTGCGACAGGTGCAAAAGTTTCATCATAGTCGATGCCATAAATCTGTGTATATCCTTTTGCTACCAAACGAGCTTTGTACCGTTCAACAGTACCCTCAGGTATCTTCTTAACTGTAAAAATTCATTTGCATCCCACAGTTTGTTTACCAGTTAGTAAAGATACAAGTTCCCATATATTATTTTTTTCTAGTGCTCCCATTTCCTCAAGCATAGCGGCTTTCCACTTGGGGTCTTCCTTAGCAACCTTCCAGCTCTTGGGTATGGAGACAGAGGACAAAGAAGCTATAAAACTCTGATAAGATGGAGAGAGAGACTCATAGGATACAAAGTTAGTGATGTCATGTTTGTACCCCACTCCATCCTTAAGTCGAGCAGGAATACCAGTATGACGAGTAGGTTTACGTAAAGCAATAGGAACAGTTAGATCATCATTATCTAATGTAAAATGAATGGGAGGTACAGGAGAATTACCATTCATCGTAGAAGATGAAACCGTCAGGACAGGAGAGGAAAATCTGGAGACTGGAGAATGCATAATAGGCTCTGAGTGAGGAGATGAATCAGATGAAACTGAAGTAGCAGGCTGTGAGAGAGTCTCAGATGCAGTTTTAGATGCTTCTTCTTGAGTGTCAGAACTAGCATTAATAGAAATAAACTCTCCTTGAGTATCAGATCCACCATTTGTAATAAACTCTCTCTGAGCATTAGATCCACCATTTGTACCAACATCCACAGTAATAGGACTCCCTCCAGAGAACTCCCCCTCTCGACCAGTTTCAGAGGTGATGGGAGAGAAAGAAGACACAGAAGATATATAGAATGGCTCAGACTCCCGAAATATTACATCCATGCTGATAAACAACTTTCGCTCATTCGGACACCAATATTTGTACCCTTTTTGAGTAGAGGAATAACCAATAAAAATGCACTTAAGGGCACGAGCATCAAGCTTGCCAATCGAAGGTCGATGATCTCGAACAAAACAAACACAGCCAAATACCTTGGGGGGAATTATGAAAGAATTAGTTTCTTGCAGGCATTCAAGAGGTGTCTTATAGTCCAAAGTTCGAAGTGGCATTCGGTTAATTAGATACGCTGCAGTTAACACTGCCTCTCCCCATAAGAACTTAGGAACATTCATAGAAAACATCAAACATCTTGTCACTTCAAGTAGGTGTCTATTCTTTGTTTCAGCAACTCCATTTTGAGCCGGTGTGTCAATACAAGTCGTTTGATGTATAATACCATTATTATGTGTATACTCCTCAAATTCTTTATTAAGATACTCTATCCCATTATCAGAGCGAAAAATCTTAAGAGTTGCTCCATATTGAGTACCAATCATTTTATGAAAATCTCTAAATGACTGAAACACTTCATTCTTATTTTTCAATAGATAAACCCAAGTGCAACGACTAAAACAATCAATAAAAGTAACGAACCACCGATGACCAGAAATAGCGGTGGTCCCACAGGATCCCCATACATCAGAATGAACTACCTCAAACATTGCTTTACTACGCAGGCCTGAGCCTGGATAAGCACTTCTAGTGTGTTTAGCTAGTTCACAGGCATCACATACAAGCTTCTCTTTATTATATGATTCAAAAATAGTTGGAAACATACAAGCTAAGAGAGTAAATGGAAGATGACCAAGCCTGCGGTGCGGGAGTAACAGGTCTTCCTTTTGTGAGGATGAAACTGTCAAACTGGTTTCTGAGTAGCCTCCGGACACTCCTCCCTCCAAATAGTAAAGCCCATTACGCATTATGCCAGTCCCAAGTTTCCTTCCTGTCCTTGGCTCCTGAAAGACACAATGTGTTTTGAAAAAAGTTACGGCACAATCAAGATCATTCGTAATAGCACTAATGGATAGAAGATTGATAGGAAATCTAGGGACATGTAGAACAGATGATAAGGGTAATTCGGAAGTGCATTTGATGGATCCTTTCCCAGAAATAGGGGTAAAGGAGCCATCAGCAAGATGAACTTTATCACGACCAGAACAAGGAATATATGACACAAAATCTCTAAAGGATCCAATCACATGATTGGATGCTCCAGAGTCAACTACCCATGGAGAAAAATTACTACAGTTAAGAGCATGAATTTGATCATCGATACATATTTGGGCAAAATTACCCTGATAGAGAGAACTGGTTGGTTGGTTTGAAGAATCTTCTGTGGAAGTGCTGCTTTCAGAAATATTTACACCAGATCTGAATTTTTTCAAAAGTTGCATTTCTTCGACTGATAAATCCCCCATAGAAGAAAAATGAGCCTGATTATACTGACCTCGGCCTCTACCAGAACGACCACCTCCACGACCACGGCCTCTAGTTGGACGACCATGCAACTCATAGCAGTAAGCTTTGATGTGGCCCGGCTTATGACAGTGGTCACAAATCTTAACCCCGCGAGGTCGAGGCTGAGTTTCTTGAGTAGAATTGATAGGAGAAGAGCTTCCAAGAGTAGTTGGCTGTACCATAAGTACAGATCGTATAGCTGTGTTCGTAGAAGAAGACATAGTGGCTAATCGAGTTTCTTCACTAAGAACCAAGAAAATAGCTTCATCAAGAGTTGGTCATTCCTGTGTACTAAGAATAGAAGAGCGTCGATACTCAAACTCTGGGTTTAGTCCATCCAAAAAATCCACAAGGCGCTGACGCTCTATCCATTTGCGGAACACATCAACATCATCAGGATGAGTAGGGGTAAAGGGACTATAAAAATTAAAATCGTTCCACAACCTTTTTAATTCTCCAACATACTCTGTTACAGATCGGGAACCCTGAGTAAGTCTCCGAAGCTCTCGTTGGATCTTATGGGCATGCATATTATTACCTTTATAGGAATAAGTTGTGGCTACAGCCTGTCATAACTCATAAGCATTCGTCAGTGCCTCAACCGTATGAGCAACACTTGGTACCATAGAGGCAAGGAGCCATGCTACCACTCGAGAATTATTAGAATTTCACTGTCTAACAGCTATCACATCTCCTTCTGGCCTTTTTGCAGTACCACTTATAAACCCCTCAAGATTGTGAGACTCTAAAATTAGACGAACATATCGCGTCCAACTTAAGTAGGTACCCGGCCCATCCAATTTGACCGGGTTAGTTTCTAGGGTGATATTTGAAAACTCACTACTCGCGATACGAGATTACATCGTCCTAACCATTAACTTTTCTAAATCCTCCATGGTTAAAAGATTTTTATCACCCATTATCAAAACAAAACACTTAAATGATCAAGTAAACAAGAACAATCTTGAGGAAGAAAAATGTATTTGAATGTTTCTCACCAACGATCTGAGATAAACTCAAATGACGAATAAAAAATATCGAATATCTGCTTGCATGAAAGGCACCTCGATAATATTCAGAAACTCCAAAAAAGACGCTCCATTATTGCTCCAAAACAAGACCCAGCACCTAATAAGAAATGAGAAGGGCGTCAGCGGCTTCCGTTCTCAATCCCATGGTTCACGGATGGATACGGCAGTAGCGTCGACTGCAGTAGCAACATCGATGACATCGACGGCAACGGTGATAGCAGCGACGGCAGCGGCAACGACGAAAACAGCGATGGCGATGGCAGGGTGTGGGAGATGTCGGATCCGGGGAAGATTTGAAAAGATCTGAAGAGGTGCGGACGGTCGGCTGTTGAAGAAGTTTAGGGATTGAGATGAGGCGGAATAGAGCGTATTCATGGAACAGAGTGCTCTGATACCATGTTGAAAAACAGAACAAATAGAAGAGAAGGTGAAAACGAGGATTCAGAGGAAGAAGGAATACTTCTCTAAGACCAAAAGGGCCATTTTTATTAATTTTCATGGGCTCAATTTAGGAATTATACAAATATATTTTCCTCTAATTAGATGATTGCATTCCTAATCAAAGGGATTCAATTTAGGAATTATACAAATATATTTTCCTCTAATTAGACGATTGCATTCCTAATCAGGGATTCAATTTAAGAATTATACAAATATATTTTCCTCTAATTAGATGATTGCATTCCTAATCAGAGAAATCTACAGCTCATTTCAACAATTAATTATCCAACCACTTCTGGGGTGACCCGTCCTCTACTTCCCCTCATACTTCCATACTGCACTCTCCGTGCTGATAATCTTGCGTGGTTTCAGAAATGGATATATCATTGTTACTCATCAATTATATATGATTCGTGCTGGCTGGACATGGACAAAGATTACTTATTTTACTTGGACATATGGCATTGGCATCTGCTGGAATGTATACCTTGATTGGACTACAAGACGTCTTGAGTTGCTGACTGCTGCAGGGTCGGCTACCATACAGATCTGGGTCGCTTCAGCTTATCTGCATAGTCCTATTATATATGCACCTGTTATGGTTATTTGCATTGGGATTTATCGTTTGCGGATTTGGTTACCTGTGTTGCTTACTAGTGTTTTCATAAGCTACTCTACTCCTTCTATGACCTGTGCTTCTTGGTTGATGTGTACCAGGTGCTTTAGTAAGTCAGGATCTGAAGAGGCGCTGTGTACTCATTGCTATAGGTGTTACTGGACTTCCCTTCTTTTAGTGGTATGCTTGCTGGAATCCTGTGTTTCTTTGAAGGAGGAACTTTTCATGTATCTTCTAAGCATGGTTTGAAGCTTGATGTAATCACATTTCCTTGGTCTGCCTCGTGTAGTGCTGTATTATCTTGGTTTCATTTTGTATTCAATTGGGCCATTAGCTATGCTCAGGGCCCAGTGTGCTTTTGTATCCTAACTCAGTTCTGTCTTCTCTTATTTCGTTACATTAATCTACCTTCTTATTACCAAAAAAAACCCAATACAACCGATCTTTGATAGCCAACCAGCCCTTAAAGTTGAGCATTCAATATGTATAAATTCAGGACCCACTCCCAAAAAAAAAAAAACGACTCACGGGAGATTGTAACCAACTGTTTCCGAACATGGCGACCGTCGAAGAGTCCTACCAGAGCTGCATGGGCACCATCCAGTCCTTTGGCCATATCTTCAACATATGGGTTAGACAGTCCCGCAACAATGCAAATTGTGTTTTACCAAAAAAAAAAAAAATGTGCAATTTTATTGATGAATTGGAACGAATTCTACACCAACTGGAGATATTTGAAAACTGTAATGGAATTCTAGTTAATCTATCTAATTAGTCATTAGCAGCTACAACTAACTGTTTGACAACATTTACGACTCGCAAAGAGCCCAAAGAACCAGTTAAAATATTGAATCCGACGAGGAGAAAGGATGGAGAAGGGCCGGCAAGGATGGAGGCGAGGCGGCGAGGGCTCGAGGACGAAGCTGAGGGCCAGAGTGGATATGGAGGCGGAAGCGGCAGGAGAGGGGAGGGCGGCGTGGATGGAGGATCTGTGACAATGGAGGCGCTGGCACGATGGTGGAGGAGGGCTGGAGAGGATGGAGGACTACTCCTTTCTCCCTCTCTGTGTTCGACCTGTGAGATCGGACGACAGATCTCCACGGCCGCCAAACAGAAGCCCTAGCCCTTCTCGTGCGAGGATGGAAGAGTAACCAACGAGATGGAGGCGCTCGCGCGAAGATGGAGGATTTTTCTCTCGCTCCTGTGCTCGACCTCTGAGATCGGACGCCAAAAAGATTAAAGATGATGAAAGCAACTCGTCGTTTCCGCTACACCAGTCTCCGCTCCATTACCCCCTTCCTCCATGTCTCAAAGCCCGTTAGTTGATCGAACGGTCAACGTCGCCGTGAGAGAAGACCGATCATTCTTTCGCGCGAAAGAAATAACCCCCACCCGCATCAAAGAGCCGGCTCCTTCGGATCCACGCGATCGTATCCCTTCAGACCCCCACAGTCAACCCCACTCATCATTGAAACCGGCTCCTCGCGGTGCGTGCATCGTGCGGTGCATCGCGACAGCAAACAGCGTGTGCCATGTGTATATACGGCCCGTGTCCGTGCGCGCGTTGTTTGCTGGCCGATGCACCGCAGAGGATCCGCGCTCCGGAGGAGGCTCCCCCTGTTGACCTTTACCTTGTGAATCACAATTCCACAAAACGCGCACCGCGTTCGTTGCTAAGGTACCCTCATCGAGGAGATCCCCACGCAGGATCACAGCAAGCCCAAGCAATTGCTATCTCATCCCACCATCGCATAACCGATGGATTCCAAAGCTGAACTCCAATTTGAGTACCTCCCTTTCATCCGCACCTACAAGAGCGGCCTCGTCGAGCGCCTCTGCGGCACCGATATCATCCCCGCCACCACAGACCCTGCCGCCGGCGTGGTCTCCAAAGATGTCATAATCGATTCCGACACCGGCATCACCGCCCGCCTCTTCCTTCCTACATCGGCCCGCCACCTCCGAAATAAGCTCCCGATCGTCGTCTACTACCACGGCGGCGGCTTCTGCATCGGCTCCCCCTACTGCCCGCCCTACCACTTCTTCGTCAGCTCCCTCGTTGCACGAGCCAACGTCATCGCCGTGTCGGTAGACTACCGCCTCGCGCCGGAGCACCCGCTCCCTATCGCCTACGACGACTCCCTCCGCGCACTCCAGTGGGTGGCGTCGCATGCCAAGGGCGGACACGAGGAATGGCTGGCGAATCTTGCAGATTTCGAGCATTTATTCTTGGCCGGCGACAGCGCCGGCGCAAACATTGCTCACAGGATGGCGGTTAGAGCGGGGGAGGCTGGGCTGAAGCATGGGGTGAGAATCAAAGGGATGGCGTTCCTGCACCCATTCTTTTGGGGGACTCAGCCAGTGGGCTTGGAGACGAGGGACGCCGGAGTGAGGGCTGGGATAGAGGGGCTGTGGCAACTGGTGTGCGCCGGGAGGATGGGGATTGACGACGAGTGCGTGAACCCGATGGCGGATGGGGTGGCGGGGATGGTGGGGGTGGCGTGCGAGCGGGTGTTGGTGTGCGTGGCGGAGCTGGACGAACTAAGAGAGAGGGGTAAGTCTTACTGCGAAGGTCTGACGAAGAGTGGGTGGGGGGGAGAGGTGGATCTGCTGGAGTCGGTGGGGGAGGAGCATGTGTTCTATATGTTCAGGCCTGAGTGCAAGAAGGCTTTGGAGTTGATGGAGCGTCTGGTAGCTTTCTTCAGCAGGGATTAGCATGCAGATGCTTGTAGTTTACATGCTGAATCTATCATTAGTGCGTATTTGAATGTATGTTGTCTTAGTTTATATGAGTAACTACTCTTGTAACGCTGGAACTCATAGATTACCATGCCTATTTCTCAGTTCCATCTTCAAGGAATAAATGGTCTTTTGACGCTATGATAAATTTAAATTTCTTGGACGTCTCCTTGTTAATAGAGATCTGTGACGTCGAAGGGAAGAGCAGGATCTGGGAACTCATTTGGTTCGCCTTTGCTGAAAACTACAATATTCGTCTGCAGACACTTTAGATTCAACATTTCTTCAGTATTAATTGCATCTCTTCCTGCTTCGAGATGGAGGATAGGATCCGCGACTAACCAGCTTAACCATTTCATGGAAAGGACTGGGATTGTCATTAGGGGCAACCTTGTCCATTTCTGCTTGATAAACCATGTAATTGGGGAGAGGGATTTGATAAGGCCACCGAGGATTGATCCGGATGGGAGGGTATAAAGATTGGTATCTTTGTAGTTATACTAGAGAGATTCCCATTTTAAAGTAAAAAGCTTTAAAATACGATGAAATGACATCTCAGGTGAGTTTTTAATATCATTAAATGTCAATTTAATCGCCATCTCTTTTTTTTCATTTTGTTTATTGCCAAGTCGCTGTGGCCTAGATGGGGCCTCTGTATTGCATGCACCAGGTGCAATTGGGCCGCGTGAAATCCCACGGTGGATAACACGCCACGCTAAACCCTGTATGCCACCAATTTCCGATTGCATGCTATCCCCTAACCCTTGTATGCTATCCCCTAACCCTTGTATGCCACCAATTTCCGATTGCATGCTATCTCTCATGCATATGCTCCAAGATTTGTTCTGATTTACTTGCATCTGGTGCATACAATAATTTCTGATGGATGGGATGCTTTGAACTTGATAGTTTTGAAATTTTATTTATCATATGTCCGCAGTGATTACGATGCTGATCTCATTTATTTTATATAATACTGGTTTTATTTTTGTGTCTGCCTGAGAATCTAGAACGTGGTGCCCTATCATTCGTTCATATTTGTCTTATAAAATTATTCTTATATATTTTTGTTGGAAAATACCCACCGACCGACCGACCGATGGCCGGAGGAGCCGACCGACCGATTGACAGTCGGACCGACCGACCGACTTACGGCCGAAAGGACCGACCGACCGATTGACAGTCGGACCGATCGACTGACGCCACCACCGGCCCATCATCGGCTCACGACCGACTGAGGATATGTCGGACGCACCTTTCCCGACCGACTGAACCAGGAGGTCTGACGGCCGACTCACACAAAGTTCGCCGACCAACAGAGAAGCCCGACGCCACTCAGCTGGCTACCGACCTAAGGTCGGTCGACTCCTCTGATCGCCGTACAACCGTCGGACCTTGTCAGTTCTGACAGCGGCATGCGGCACTGCCACCTAGGGGCATTGTCCCGCTGAGGGCATTGTCAACCCTGGTGATTTGACAGCCCCACGGCGACGTGACACTTTCACGACGACTCTGACAGTCTACAGTGAGTTGACAGTTCCTCACTTGTCTGCGCCATTAATGACGGCGCCATACCGTGCTCCACTATATAAATCGGGGAAGGCAACAGTGCAAAGGATCCGCTCCCCCCACTTCTCACAGGCTCGCTCCTCTCCCTCTCTCTCTCGATCGAGCTCTCTGTCTTCATTTCACTGTTGCCCAGTCACCTCTCTGACTTGACCGTCGGAGGGTCCCCGCCGGAGCCGCCTCCGGTCAGTGTGGACTTCTCATTTTTGCAGGGCACGTTCTCCGACGATCGGACGACGAGGCGATTGGCCGCAACAATTTTAATATATAATCATATTTTAGTTAAAAAATAATTAGATTTCGGGGTCCATCTATCCGGATTCCTGCATCGACAAGACCGTAGGAATGGCTTCTCACAATCGGGACCGCTGGAGTCACTTTCTCGCGGTCGCTTTTTTTTGTGCAATTTAATTATCGATCCTTCCGGGCACTTCAAGTTCATTACCTAAATAATTTAAAAATATATATATTTATCAAAATAATATATTTTTTAATTTATTTATAAAAATAATGTAAATTTATAAAACGTCATTTAAAATGAGATTTTATAGTATCTACCTCACCACCCTCTCTGCTCCACGTGGACGATCTCAAAAAAAAAAATTAAAATCATCATTCGAAATGGCGTAGCCACTGCTGTGTGTTGATCTGTAATTAAGTATCGATCTTAAAGGATCGTATTATTTTTTTTTATTTCAATAAAAAAGAGGCATAATTCTTTAATCACCGGTCCCTATCCCATCCCTTTCCACTCAAAAATTCCAACACTCTTCCCCAGCCTTCTCCGCCTAACCCTACCCATGCTATTAATGTGACATGATTTCTTCCATACTTCAGATCGAGAGTTCATTACCTAAGTAATTTTTAAAAACAAATTATTTATCAAAATAATATATTTTTAAATTTATTTACAAAAAATAATGTAAATATACAAAATATCATTTGAAACGGTATTTTATAATCTCCACGTCACCACTCTCTTTGTTCCATATGAACGACCAAAAAAAAAATTTAAAGTTGTCATTTAAAATGATATTTTTGAAAATATTATTTCAAATAACGATCTTGAAAACGTTCAAATGGCGACTTTAATTATTAACTTTTTAAAAAAAATAAAAATAAAAAATAAAAAAAATTATAATTATAATTTTAAACTTATAAAAAAATAAAAATTTTTATTTTTATTCAGATAAAAATCATCATTTCAAAATACTTTTCTCATTTTAAATTAATTATTTTAAAAAATATCTAAAAAAATACCAAAAAAAATAAAAAAAAATATTATAAAAACAAGATAAAAAGATAAAAAATGAGAAAAAAATTAAAATTAAAATTTTAAATTATAAAAAAATAAAAATTTTAATTTGAATTCAAAAAAAATCATCGTTTCAAATTACTTTCTCCAATTCAAATTAATTTTTTAATAAAATATCCAAAAAAAGAGAAAAAATACCTCAAAAAAATATCATAAAAAAATTAAAAAAAATTATAATTATAATTTTAAATTTAAAAAAAAATAAAAATTTGAATTTGAATTCAAAAAAAATCACCATTTCAAATTACTTTCTCCATTTCAAATTAATTTTTTAATAAAATATCCCAAATAAGATAAAAAATACCTCAAAAAAATAAAAAAAATAAAAAATATCATAAAAAAATGGAAAAAATTAGAAAAAAATAAAAATTATAATTTTAAATTTTAAAAAAATAAAAATTTTAATTTTAATTTAAATAAAAATTATCATTTCAAATTACTATCCCCATTTCAAATTTATTTTTTAAAAAAATATCCCAAAAAAGAAAAAAAATACCTCAAAAGAACAAAAAAATTAAAAAATACCATAAAAAGAAGAAAAAATGAGAAAAAAATAAAAATTATAATTTTAAATTTTAAAAAAAATAAAAATTTTAATTTTAATTCAAATAAAAATCATCATTTCAAATTACTATCTCCATTTCAAATTAATTTTTTTAAAAAAGTATCCCAAAAAAAGAAAAAAATACTTCAAAAAAATTAAAAAAATTAAAAAAATTAAAAAATACCATAAAAAATAGCAAAAAATGGTAAAAAAATAAAAATTATAATTTAAAATTTTAAAAAATATAATAATTTTAATTTTAATTCAAATAAAAATCATCTTTTCAAATTACTATCTCCATATCAAATTAATTTTTTTAAAAAAATATTCCAAAAAAAATACCTCAAAAAAAATTTTAAAAATATCATAGAAAATGGTATTTTTAAAAACGCCATTTTCCTTGGCGTTTTTAAAAATACCATCTCCCATGACGTTTTACCAGCTTATGACCCAAGAAAAAAAAAAAACCAAAACCAAAACTCACCTTGGCAGTGAGCTCCGGTGTTGCCTCCAGCATCTTCCTTCTCCTCTCCGGTGGCACGACGGCACGACGGCGAGCTCCAACGACGACGTTGAGCTCCCTCTTCTCTCTTTCCTCTTTCTCTCTCTCTCCCTCTTCTCTCCCCTCTTCTCTCCTTTTCCTTGGCTCGCCGGCGACAGCCGGCCGACGGCAAACCCTCGTGCCCCCATGTCGTTGACCCACCAGTGGGCCGGCGGTGGCCGCCCCGCCCCTCTCCTTCTCTTGGCCGGCCACCCGATCCCCTTGCTCGGCCGACCCTCCCCGCGCCCTTCCACCTTGCTCGGCCGACGGTGGCCCTACGACAGCTGGCTGACAGTGTGTCGGTGACTGCCCCCCGGCGACGATGCCGCGTGGCACCCCCCTCCACATTCTTGGCCCGACGGCGGGCAGGCGACGGCCGCCCCCCACCCACCCGCCTCCCCCCCCCCTCGTTGGCCCTCCCCCCTCGTCAGCAGACGGCGGACGGCCAACGGTGACCCCACAACGGCAGCTGACTGATGGCGGCCCCACACGGCCCTGTTGCGGCCGACCGACAATGGCCCTCGGACGACGGCCTTGCGCCCCCACATCCTTGAACCATTGGCGACGCCGTGGTCGCCGCGCCCACCCACCTCCCCGTTTCCTTGGCCCGGCGGGGCCCTGCGGCGGCTGGTCGGCAACGGCCCTGCAGCGGCCAACCGACGGTGGCCCCCCGACGGCGGCCCGTGCGCCCCCCATCTCCTATTTCAATTTTTTATTTTTTATTATTATCTCATTATTTTTTATTTTTTATTTTTGTCTCATTAGATTCGGATTTGATTTAAAATTCGATTCGACCCTAATTTAAGAATTTTAAAATATATTGTATTTCATGGAACCGTAGATCCGTCAGTTGATCAATGTAGGATATTCTACGGTATCCATATAAATATATATTTAATTATATATTTTTGTACGGATACCGTAAAATATATATATTGGTCAATTGATTGTTCAGTTTGGACAATTTGAGAATTGCATTTAATTCTGTAGGTAATTACATTATTCGAACGATATGCAGAGGATTCAAGAGAAATTCCGGACAGTATTTTTCTTTAGTTCTCCTCACACATTTTTAGCCATGTGGGAAGAACTAAGAAAAAATATTATCAAAATTTTTTTCGGTCCCTATTGTGTATCGTTTGATTAATGTAATTAATCTATAGAATTAATATAATTTTCAAATGGGATAGGATCTATCTGTACCTATTTGTTAATGATATGATACATTTATCATGTAAATCTTTTGAAACGATAAAATAATTACTAATACTAATTTTTTTGATTTTGATTTTGTCATAGATTTCTCTGAAAAAATGGCCAGTACTCGGGTTCGTGTACTATTGTATTATGATGGCATGATACAGAATGACGAAATTAGTGTGCAGTACAGTCACCCTATAAATCGGATGATTAGAGTATCTTGATCATTATCACGTCAAGAATTATTGGACCATTTATACAGCAGTATTCCTGTAGACAAAGAGAAATATGAAATAAAATTAAAATTGAGATCTCCTAATCTGTCGGGACAGTTAATACAAAGCAAGTATAACTTAGTTCCAATTGATGACGATAAAGATGTCGAAGAAATACTGACCTTTCTTTTGAAATATTCAGAATATCGATTTTTAAAATTATATATTGAAAAGGAAGATATACCGAGCTTTGGATATTATAGTCGGCTTTTAACCCAAGCGGATAATATTGTTGGGCCTTCCTCGCCTTTCTTAACTCCTATGGTACAAACCGACAGTGTTGAGGCCATATTTGCAAAATAACATTCTACTACTGTCGGCCCTAATTATCTAATTATTCAAAGTCTTATGGTGATTTCTCTTGTGTCTTCTGCTATGGTGACTTCTCTTTTGGTAGAAATAGTGGTAAGTGCGGGAGACGACACTCATATAGAAAATGATGACTGGGTAGGTGGTGGAATAAATTCTGATAATCTAGATTTTGAGTCAGATGAAAACGGAGATGAAGACTATTGGATAGATGAGGACAGTAATAGTCAAGATGATGATGGTGAAGATGAGGATGATGAAGAAGATGTTCAACCTAATATTAATGTAGGAGAATCTCAACTCGTTTGCATAAACCCCCATAATTTTTTAACGATATAAATTTAGATGATGGTGGTTATGTTAGTGCTGGTCGAAGATTGATCTCTGACTATCAGTTTTGAGACTCCTCGATGACTGAATTTTCTAAAGGTCTAATATTTGAGAGTAAAGATTATGTAAGGAGAGCTGTTGATTTTTATCATATTATGAAGTATCGAATATACAATGTAGTTCAGTTGCATTCAAAGTTGTGTTCCGTATGATGCGTATCATCAGATAATGCTCAAAATTGTAAATGGAGGCTTCATACTGCATTGTTGAAAAAACATGGATATTTTCAAATCACAAGATATGAGGGTCCTCACACTTGTTTGTTTACGGGGTTGAGTCGAGACTACAAATATGTCAGTGGAAAGATGATTGGCACACTAGTCCGACATATTGTTGAAAAAGATCCCAGTATTAGAGTTGAAGCTATTGTGGCAATCGTTAATGATCAATTTAATATACAGTGTCATATAGAAAAGCATGATGTGGAAAGCAGAAGACATTGGTTGATATTTATGGAGAATGGAAGCCGTCTTATGCTAAATTACCCTATTATATGGCTGCACTTTAACATGCAAATCCCGGTACAGTTGTTTCATAAAATTTTTTTCAAACTGTAAATTCCAATGACTGAATTTTAAATTATATTTTCTGAACTTTCAAACCATCCATCCAGGATTTTAAGCACTGCCATCCTGTAATCTATTAAAATTTTATTTATTTATTTATAAATATCATTTTACAGTATTCATAATCTATTAAAATTTTAGCTTACTAATTTTTTTTATTTTAACTCTGTCAGTTTTTGTGAGAGCTATATACACATGAGATATTGGCTATATTGCCGCAGATATGTACAGTTGGACATGACATACGGACTGCTAGGGTGCCACTTATTTATTTTGATGTGGTAGAGTAGCATCTTTTCGATCGTATCCTGCAGTAGTTTGGTCAGATTCAGGGTATCCCAGAGCAGTTTGATACCAGCCAGAGACTTCATCGTATTGATCGACGAGGGAGAGCTCGTATTGACTGGCGTATCAGACATGCAGAGTACATCGATATTTGAGATGCACGTCGAGATCATATTGTTCATGGTGATCCCATTTTGAGAGGTCATTCATATATCGAGGACTACATGGCTTAATTTTTTAGCATTACAGTGTGAGTCATTGTACAATCTCGATATGCAGTTTCCGAATACGAAAGCGAGAGTTCTGCTGTGCGTCTTTTGGTAAGACCAAGAAAATTATATTTTATATCAATATCTTTACTTCTAATAATTAAGATTGAAAAATAGTTTATGTTGTTTATGTTATATTTTTATTTTATATTTTATAGTATATTACTAATTTTATTTTTATTATGTAGACTGATTTATGTCGAGTCTTGTGTTAGACACTCGTCGTGCTTTATCTACGACTGATGAGGATGAACGGATTCAGATACTGCATGAGATAGAGAGAACAAGTTCGAAAATATTGATGGCGGTTGGTGTTGATCCATATAGCTGTGCGCCTTGGTATGGAGCAGCCGATGTGCTAGATATGAGATATATGCCACACCATATATTCTACATATGCCATCACCGTATATTCCGCAGATGTCATCACTACACGCTGCACAGATGCCACCACCTTTTGATCCATAGATGGCAGTGCCTTCTTCTTCCTACATCCTCCAGATGATATCATCGGATATCAATTGGCCACATGAGTATGACACTTTCTTTTCAGGCCCATCCGTATATCTAGATGAGAGGTTGAGGAGGTCACTCAGTCCGTAGATGATCCGACAGCATCAGTTATTCCTGAGCAACATGATCAGCAGACCTCCACTGATATAGGGGAGGAGCCATCATAGTAGATACAGGGGCACAAGCAGCCGTTGAGGACCTTTCTGAGAAGGTTCAAGTGACCACAGGCACCATAATGTCCTTGTGGGACTTAATATTTTTTAGATTTATACTTAATATTTTAAAAACTTTTATTGTACTATTTTTTATACACATGATATTTTTATTCTATTTTATATTATTAATTATTGATTCTATTTTATATTATTTAATTTCAAATGATCGGATATTATGCTTTGTGGATATGGATACACAGTCTCATGTGTCTCAGAACATTAGGGGAGAAAAAGTTATGCTAAAAGGGCTATAAAAATTATAACATAAATAAAAATAATATATCGGATAATTTAATTATATTTCTTAAAATATCAAAAAATAAGCTAAATCAGATAAGTCGGTGGGGAACCAGCAAAGTTCAAATCAATTTTTCGATAAATGAGATGAATCGGATCGTACTAGTACATCTCAATCTGGTACGGGCACGAATAGCTATGTACGGTGCAGTATGGATCGATATAGGTCAGTAAGACTCCGGTATATTATAGTGCTTTTACCAACCGCTCGGTGCGATGCGGTTTGAGCTGCTATAAGTCGGTATGGAGATGATACGAATTAATTTTCTATTATTTTTTAATTTATTTAAATTAAAATTAAAATTTTTATTTTATTTTTTTAATTAAAATTTATTTTAATTAAATTTAAAATTTTTATTTTTTAAAATTTAGAATTTTAATTTTTATTTTTTATTTTTTATTTTTTTATTTTTAAAATTTAAATTTTATATTTTTTTATTTTATTGATATTTAAGCCTCTTTTTGAAAATACCATTTCAAGTGATCAGATATTATGCTTTGTGGACATGGATACATAGAGACTCATGTATCTCACGTGTCTCAAAATTAAAATTTTTATTTTTTTTAATTTAAAATTTTAATTTTATTTTTTTTAATTTTTTACTATTTTTTTCTTCTTTTTATGGTATTTTTTATTTTTTTAAGATATTTTTTCTCTTTTCGAGATATTTTATTAACAAAATTAATTTGAAATGGAGAAAGTAATTTGAAACCATGATTTTTTTTAAATTTAAATTAAAATTTTTATATTTTTTATAATTTAAAATTTTAATTTTAGTTTTTTCTCATTTTTTACCTTTTTTCATGTTTTTATGGCATTTTTTTATTTTTTAGGTATTTTTTTACTTTTTTTGGAATATTTTTTTAAAAAATAATTTGAAATGGGGAAAGTAATCTGAAATGGTATTTTTTATTTGAATTAAGATTAAAATTTTTATTTTTTTCAAAATTTAAAATTATAATTCTTATTTTTTTCTAATTTTTTCCTTTTTTATGGTATTTTTTATTTTTTTCATTTTTTTGAGGTATTTTTTATTTGAGATATTTTTTTAAAAAAATTAATTTGAAATGGAGATACTAATTTGAAATGGTGATTTTTATTTGAATTAAAATTTTTATTTTTATTTTTTAAAATTTAAAATTATAATTTTTATTTTTTTGGTTTTTTTCTTTTTTTATGGTGTTTTTTATTTTTTATTTTTTTGAGGTATTTTTTTGGATATATTTTTTAAAAAATTTATGTAAAATGGGGATACTAATTTGAAATGATGATTTTTATTTGAATTAAAATTAAAATTTTTATTTTCTTAAAATTTCAAATTATAATTTTTATTTTTTTATTTTTTTAGATACTTTTTTTTGAAATATTTTTTAAAAAAATTAATTTAAAATAAAAAAAATAATTTGAAATGATAATTTTTATTTGAATCAAAATTAAAATTTTTATTTTTTTTATAAATTTAAAATTATAATTTTTATTTTTTTTTGAAGTAAATAATTAAAGTCGCCATTTGATATGGCGTTTTTAAAAATATCATTTCAAATGGTGTTTTCAAAGTCGCCATTTGACATGGCATTTTCAAAAATATCATTTCAAATGGCGACTTTAATTTTTTTTTTGATCGTCCACGTGGAGCAGAGAGGGTGGTGACGTGGAGACTATAAAATATCATTTTAAATGACGTTTTATAGATTTGTATTACTTTTGTAAATAAGTTAAAAAATATATTATTTTAGTAAATATTTTTTTTTAAATTACTTAGGTAATGAACTCTCAGATCGAAAGTGAAACATAGTCTGATTTTTTTGATTTTTTTTATGAATCATGAGAGTCGTTAAACATGACTGCAAATTAATGAGATTTTGATGTCCTAATTTGATCCATAAAAAAATTAAGATAAAAAAATCCAGAATGCAACGCACGATCATATAGAGTCTCCAAGATGCAAAAGAGCACATAGATATTAGGGTGTAGCCCGCAAATGCATGCGCAGTCTAGGTGGGCGCGAGGCCCAATATGGGAGGTCTGACGTGGTCCATGATGGACCGTGAGAAAGGGTACGATCCACACAGGTATCGTGGATCGGCCCGATCCATGAAGCGAAAATCATGATCCATAAGGTCTGTTTGTGCGATCCAATGGTCGAGAGGCGATCTAGGAAGTGTTTTGCACGATCTGAGGGTTACGGACGTGAGCAGTGAAGATCCAGTCTGTAAAGATCCAACGGCTAGAAATGATAGTTGAGTCCTTTTTGAAGCCCTATTTTCGATCTGGGATTTGGACTTTTTATCAGGGACAGATGGGCCGAAAGGTAGAGGGTGCCCTGTGGAATAGAGAGGAGCGGCTAAGAGCGGCTGTTGGGTATAAAAAACCCTCAGCCGAAGTTCTTGACAGAATTGACCCTCCCAGGACTCCTCCTGCTTTCGACCGCAGATGGTATCTCTTCGGACTTCTCCAACAGCCGGATTCCCACAGTGCTGACTGAATTCCCCCGACGGACGAACTCCCACTGCACCACCCGAGCTCCTTCAACATGAGTTCCCCCAGTCATCTATTAAGCCGCCCCAACTGCTCATTGAGCTCCGCCACCGGCCGACTTTCTACGACTATCAGTTGTTCCCCGAATCCCTTCCAGACTTCTTCCAGCCAGGTTCAACTCCAATCCGAACTACCCCGGACTTCGTCAACGGCTGAACTTCTCCGACGGTAGATTCCTACAACTACCAGATTTCATCCAGACTCCTACGGGAGCCGGATCTCGTTCCCGACTACGGCTGCAGACGGACTTCGCCCGGACTCCTACGGGAGCCGAGCTCCGCCCACGACTTCACTTACAGGTAAACTTCATCCGAACTCCTACGGGAGCCGGACTTCACCCGCAACTCCAATTGCAGGAAGACTCAGCCCGGACTCCTACGGGAGCCGGATCTCGTCTCTGACTCCGGCCGAAGGAAGACTCCGTCCGGACTTCGTCCCCGACCTTGATTGCGGGAAGGTTTCGCCCGGACTCCTACGGGAGCCGGACTCCATCCTCGACCCCGACTGCTGGTAAACTTCATTCGGACTCCTAAGGGAGCCAGACTTCACCCCTGATTTTGATTGCAGGTGGACTTCGCCCGGGCTCCTACGGGAGCCAGACCTCGTCTCCAGCTCCAGCTGCGGGAAGACTCCGTCCGGACTCCTACGAGAATCGGACCTCGTTCCCGACTCCGGCTGCAGGCGGACATCGCCCGGACTCCTACGGGAGTCGAGCTCCGCTCACGACTTCACTTACAGGTAAACTTCGTCCGGACTCCTACGGGAGTCGGACTTCACCCACAACTCCAATTACAGGAAGACTCAGCCCGGGCTCCTACGGGAGCCGGATCTCGTCTCCGACTCCGGCCGAAGGAAGACTCCGTCCGAACTCCGTCCTCGACCCCGACTGCTGGTAAACTTCGTCCGGACTCCTAAGGGAGCCGGACTTCACCCCTGATTTTGATTGCAGGTGGACTTCGTCCGGGCTCCTATGGGAGCCAGACCTCGTCTCCAGCTCCAGCTGCGGGAAGACTCCGCCCAAACTCCTACGGGAGCCAGACCTCGTTCCCGACTCCGGCTGCAGGCGGACTTCGCCCGGACTCCTACAGGGGTCGGGCTCTGCCCACGACTTCACTTACAGGTAAACTTCATCCGGACTCCTACGGGAGCCGGACTTCACCCACAACTCCAATTGCAAGAAGACTCAGCCCGGACTCCTACGGGAGCCGGATCTCATCTCCGACTCCAGCTGCGGGAAGACTCCGTCCGGACTCCCGTGGGAGCCGGACCTCATCCCCGACTTCAACTGAAGGAAGACTTCGTCCGAACTCCCACGAGAGCCGGACTTCGAGCTCCTCTCAGACGGGCAACTAGCCACCCCTCTCCGTCAGACACTCCATCCGGACTTCGACCGACAGGCCTGGACCCTCTAGTAGGCCACAGCAACGGCCACGACTCTGCTCCACTTCCTGCGACGGATTTCACATGGCTCCATCACTCCCTGGCAGACCGTAATAATGGCCACGATCCTGCTCCACTTCCTGCGATGGATACCATGCGATTCCTCCACCCTTTGGCAAGTCGCGACAACGGATGCCGTTCCACCCCCCACGACAGACTCCACGTGGCATGTCCTAGGGATAGCCACGATTCCACTCCACTACTCTTCGCAACAAACTCCTCATGGCCCCGAACGGCCCACCATCAGGCGGTTACAGACGTCGCTGTCAGTTTGTTGCTCCCTCCGCCTATAAAAGGGAGGACCCCAGATACATTATTCTCTAAGCTCTCATTTTTACCTAGAAACTCTGCTAAAATTTTCGTTCGAGCACTCCATTCTTGTTGAGGCAGAGAACTGACTTGAGCGTCGGAGGATCTTGCCGGAGCAACCCCACCTCCGGTTTAGACTTCTTTTGCAGGTCCCGACGGCGACCGCGACTCCCTCGACTCCAACTTCTCTGACGCAGGAGGATTTCTGCACCAACAGGATTGGCGCTAGAGGAAGGGGCTGTGTCTTCGCAGTACCCTTGTTCTTAAAGGAGTGCTCAACGGGACCGCCCCCGGACATCTTTTCCGGCATCCTTTCCTCCTTCCTCCACTAGGTCTTTGCCCGATGCCTCCCTGCAAGGCGTCCACGCGATATCCACGGCCTCCGCGGCCAGATCTCAGGCTCCGACCTCACCTCCAATTTTCCAGCCTCCTCCTCCTCCTCCGACAACAGCGATTGGCGCGGAGCAATTTGACCTGCTGGCGCAGCAGGTCAGAGGCCTCACTGAAGCTGTACAGGACATACAGCAGCAGCAGCAGCCGCAAGCATCAGTGCGTCTGGAAAGAGCATCACCGAAACACCAGAATCCGACGGTAGGACGGGCCACTTGGGCCAACCGCCCCGTCTTTCCCGGAAAGATGAATCCGAGGGTGGAGAGCCCTCAGTCGGATCACGATTCCACCCCTGGAAGATCTCTACCCCCATTCTGCCAGAGGACCCTCGAGACTCGTAGTCGAGAGGATTTCCTGGACCGAAGGATCCAGGAGATGAACCGACGGATCGAAGAACTCCACCACGCTCCCTCCGCTTATGGTGAGGATATTTGCACTGACCCTCCCTTTTCTCAAATGATCATGCAGGAACCGATCCCGCCAAACTTCAAACTCCTCCAATTTGAAAGCTACGATGGGACTTCGGACCCGGTTGATCACCTGGAGGCCTTCCGGACGATGATGTTGCTTCATGGCGCACCCGATGCCATTCTATGCTGAGCCTTCCCATCCACCTTGAAGGGAGCGGCGAGAAACTGGTATTCGACGCTGAAGCCGGATACCATCTTTTCCTTCGATCAGATGAGCCACCAATTTGTGGCCCATTTTGTCAGCAGCCGATGCCCCCGGAAGGGTTCAGAGTCCCTCATCAATATCAAGCAGAGGAAGGGAGGAGTCCATTCGGGCCTACATCAACCGTTTCAATGTCGCCGCACTGGAGGTCCGGAACTTGGACCAGTCGGTAGCGATGGCCGCTCTGAAGGGCGGCCTTCAGAAGAATGATCTTTTGTTCTCCCTGGAGAAGAAGAACCCCAGAGATTTTGCTGATCTGTTGGCTCGGGCCGAAGGGTACGCCCGAGCAAAAGAAGCCTTCAAAATGAAGGATGAGGAGACTGCGAGAGAGCGGCAGGCGGGAGACTCGAGTAAGCCCGCAGTCGAAAAAGGGCCGAGAGAAGCTCGGCCACGTTCTCGAACTCCTCCCGGGCACAAGCGTGTCCATACTCCTCCCTGGATACGTAGGCAAAGAAGTCCGGACCGTGAAGTTCGGCGGGGTTCTCCATCGGAAAGATTCTGCAACTATGCCCCCCTCAATGCCTCAAAAATTTTAGTGCTGATGGAGGTCAGGGAGCAGCTGCCAAGGCCAGAAAGGATGCGCACATATCCTGGGAAGCGCAATCCTAACAAGTTCTGCCTTTACCATCGTGACCACGGCCACGATACGGAGGAGTGCATTCAGCTCTGGGACGAGATCGAGGAGCTCATCAGATGAGGTCGGCTCGACAGGTTCATTCGGCACCGACCTGAAGGCAGAGAGGATCGCCAAGGGCCCTGCCGCAACCTGAACCACCAAGAAGGGAGGAGCAGCCCGGAGATCGACCTCCAATCGGGACCATCGACTCCATCACCGGAGGACCTCAAGGAAGAGCGGACCTTCCATGACCATGGGACTCGATAAACCTATAAATGTACTACTAACGACTTTGCTTTGAATCAAAATTCCTTTCGACTTTGCATGTCTTTCCCTTTTGGCATGGACTTGTTACGACTGGGGATAACCCCTTCGAACAATTAGAATAAGGTCATGTTGGGAACAGGAGAAGAACCTCGTCCTAACATGAGCAAAATGAAAGTCCGATTATTTTAAGATCGGATCGGGGGAGAGGCCCATATAACGGCCCTTGAGTGCCCCCATGGTCATGTTAGGAACAGGAGGAGAATCTCATCCTAATATGAGCAAAATGAAAGTCCGATTATTTTAAGATCGGATCGGAGCAGAGGTCCACATAACGGCCCTTGAGTGCCTCTATGGTCATGTTAGGAACAGGAGGAGAATCTCATCCTAACATGAGCAAAATGAAAGTCCGATTATTTTAAGATCGGATCGGGGGAGAGGCCCATATAATGGCCCTTGAGTGCCCCGAGGGCCATGTTAGGGATAGGAGGACAACCTCGCCCTAACATAGGCAAAGTCAAAGGCCCGATTCTTTTAGACCGGACGGGGGGAGAGGCCCTACAACGCCCTTATGCGCCCCCACAGCCATGTTAGGGACAGGAGGAGAACCTCGCCCTAACATGAGCAAAGTCAAAGGCCCGGTTCTTTTAGACCGGATGGGGGGAGAGGCCCTACAATGCCCTTATGCGCCCCCACAGTCATGTTAGGGACAGGAGGAGAACCTCGTCCTAACATGAGCAAAGTCAAAGGCCCGATTCTTTTAGACCGGATGGGGGGAGAGGCCCTACAACACCCTAATGTGCCCCCACAGACATGTTAGGAACAGGAGAAAAACCTCATCCTGACATGAGCAAAGTCGAAGACCTGGTTCTTTTAGACCGGATGGGGGGAGAGGCCCTCGCAACGACCTTTATGTGCCCCCACAGCCCCGTTGGAAACAGAAGGAGAACCTCGTCCTAACCTAAGCTGAGATCGACTACGTCAAGAGCAGAAGGAGAACCTCGTCCTGACAATGACAAAAATCCGATCACCCAACATGATCGGATAAAGAGAAAAGTCTCCTCAACGGCACCTCTACACCTCTATGCGACCTCGCGAAAAGCAAGGGGAGGACCCTCACTCAGAAAAGAGGAGGAAAATTAAAAAGGACATCGACGAACTACATCGACAGCAGATGAAAAATAAACTACACCAAAAACATAGGGAACTTCGTCTCAACGAAGACGGGAGCTCCTACCGAATGTCCCCGATCTCTAAGAAGGCTCTCGACATGGGTCAAGAGAATAATGACTCCTTCAAAGTAATGCGAAGTTCAGACCACGAGCTCGAGCCTACGGCCATGGATGACAAGAAAAGCAAATCAACGTGGCGATGATTGGGCACCTCCGAACGACACCGACGTCGAACAAATCAAGAGACAAAAGAAGTTCGACGGACGATGATTTAATGCAATACGTGGACGAGGTAACACAAAATTCCCTTTTCATTTCATTCATAAAATATACACTATAAAGCCCAGCAGGCTAAAGGAAGAAAAGCAAAAAAATAAGAACAAGACAAAACAACAAAAGAAAAGATATATACATGGGAGGACGGAAGGACAAAAAGAGCCCTAAGGGGATCCGACTTCCTCCGACCTCGGACCTTCGGCTTCGACCCTCGTCAGGGAACCCCTTAAACGTTCGACTTCTGCTTCCAATTCTCTCTCTCTTATTAATATCTCCATGTATCTTCGATGAAATCGCTGGCTTTCGTTCTCCGCCTCTCGATGCTTTTTTCTCAGGACCTCGGATTCTGCCTCCACGTCCTTGACGACCTGCTGCTCGCATACCAGCTGGATCTTTAATTACTGCAGCTCGGCCTTCCCCTCCCCAAGAGCGACGGATAGTTCTTCTGTGGTCCTTCTCAAGGAATGGAGGTCATCAGAATCTCGAGCGGAGGCAGATTGAGCCCCCTCAGTCAGCTGCCTTCGAAGGCAGGCAACCTCATCGGTCGCCATCCAGAGCCTCCCCTTGTATTCGTCCACCTGCTTGCGCCAGCCGGTCCGGTATGCATCATAACTCGCCTCGGCATCCTGGAGCTGTTGCTGGAGGTCGGAGACCTTCTTCGACCACTCCCAGTCGCTGTCGGCCCGAGTCAAAAGCTGGGATGAACTTTCCTCCAGCTGGCCAATCCTCTCCTGGGCAACCGACAGTTCCACCCTGAGAGAACTGATCTTGGCAGCTTGGGCCCAAATTTGGTCGCTGGCGCGCTTCTTGTGTTCCTCAAGCTCCTTCTCAAAGTTTGCCTTCCTCCGGATGTACTCTATGATCCCCTTCATGTGGAGATTCCAAAAGCGGGTGGCCTCCACGATGGCTTCAGAATGGCCTTCCCTCAACCTGCGGAGTTCGCCTTCCATCTTCTTCGACCTTTTCGTCAAATAAAGAACATCCTTCTTCAGGCGCTGGATTGTGGACTTCAGCGGAATCCCCTGAGGTAAGGGAAGCGCTTCTGCAGGGCGCTGCCATCGGGAGGTCAACGCGTTAAGACGCAGCTCATTACAAAGAATAAGAAAGAAAGAAAGAAAAAGAAGAGAAGAAAAGTCTCCCACAAGGAGGAGACCAATTTTATTGACTGAATGTTTTTTGAAGACAAAAGAAAGAAGAAAAATGGCAATAAAGGAAGAATACAAGGTTAGAGGTCTCGGACCTCTGGATCAACAGGGGGACTCGGCACCTCTGGGGGTGGTCCGCGATGGCTGCGACGGCGGTGGAGGGTCTGGCTTCATCCTCGGATGCCTCATCCAAGAAGCTGAGGTCGAGCTCGGAGAATTTTACGACCATCTTCTCCTGGCAGAGCTCGAACCCTTTATTGAATGCGGCTTGGCCGAACTCAACCTTCAACTTCTTCATTTCGGTGGAAGCCTTGAACTCCTCCACCACTTGACCCCTGGCCTCCGAAACCAAGGTCGGGATCTGTTCCGCCATGTTGGCAACCTCGGCCTCCGCCCTCCTCACCATCTCCTCCAAGGCGGCCTTCTGTTCCGTCGAGGTCTGTCTCTCTCTCTCAAGCGCCTCTCGAAGACCGGCCGCCTCGAGGGCCATTTCCTTAAGGCGGGCAGCCTCGGCCTGCTGACCTTCCACCACCTTGTTTGTCGTCTCGATGTTGGTGTGGAGTTGGTGCCCGAGCTGCAAGGACGATCGGAGGGTCAGAATGGAAGCTGAGAAGTTAATTAAATGAAGAAGCGAAAGGAAGAAAGGAGGATGAATCTGCTTACCTCGAGGAAGGCCCCCAGCGAGTCCCAGACTCGTTGTGTGGGATCAACGCGGACGATCCTCTGGATGACTTCGGGCAGTGAGCACCCGTCTCCCAGCTTTTTTATTAGGTCCCTGTCACTAAAGGGATCATCCCCCTGCTCCTCTTCAGAGCCGCGGGATTCTTCAGTGGCAGTCCGACGACTGCCGACCCTGCGGGCCAAGGTCTTCCTCCTCTTCCTCCTCTCACCCCCTGGCACCTCCTCAGGATGGATCTCCAAAGTGGGGACCTCGGTGGGAGAACTCAAACCCCTCGGGGAAGCCCGGGTGGCTAGAAGCTCGGTGTCTGCAAGGACGTCGGTGACTGAGGTCGTTTGGGCGGGTGCGGCCAAACTCATCCCCTCCACTCTGGTCTTCTTCGCCAGCCCAGAGGCCACGGCGTCCTTTCTTTTGAGAGCCTTCAGGCCCTTGGCAAGCATCTGTGCTTCTTCGGCGTCCATGCCTAAAAAAAAAAAAAAAGGAGAAGAGAGAAAAAGAAGAAAAAGAGAAAGAGGGCGTGAAAAAGAAGAAAAGAAGAGAAGTAGGAGAAAGAGAGGAAAGGAAAGGAAAAGGAGAGATGAAATACTGACGGGATCCAGGGGGCTCAAGCCGATGTTGAACAGAAACTGCTCCTTCAGGAGGTTGGGGAGAGAAAGAGTTGGATATTTGAGGAGTTTCTGGGAGGCTTGATGATCGTCCCCCCCCAGGCTAGGCGCCCGGCGGACAGAGTCCCTCGGAGAGCCCCAAGGGGGCAACTCTAGCCTCAAGGTCGGACATCGAACATAAAGAAACTTTCCCTTCCAGTTATGGATAGAAGAGGGGGCACCTTTCAGCAACCCCTTTCTATCGAACTGTGGAAAGAAGTACCACCAATCCTTCACCGTGGGATGACACTTGAAGGTGTAGAAGTATCTAAACAAGGAAAGGGTGGGCTGGACTTCGACTATATGACAAAGAGAGAGGAACCCTATCAAAAACCTAAAGGAGTTCGGTGCAACCGAAGCCAGAGAAATGTCCAGAAATCGAAAAAGAGCAATGACAAAAGGCGAAAGAGGAAGTCGAAGTCCGACATGGAAGGCCTCCTAGTACAGGCAGAAGCAGCCGGGGGGAGGAGCACTAGCCCGATCGGACAGGCCAGGAAGTTCCAGTTCGTACTCCGGAGGAACCCCATACTGAACTCTTATCAGTTGGAGTTCGTCCGGAGTCAGAGAACAAGGAATAGCATCCGGTGCAAAAATTGGACGAGGTTCAGCTCTAGCTACCGGTTCATCTACCGCCTGAGGACTCTGGGAGATCGAGACAGACGAACTCCTAGAGCCGCTAAAAGAAGAAGCTCTGGAAGACATCTAGAATCACACGAAGACCACTTACAGAGGCGAAATCCCTAAAAATCAGGGAAAATCACGGACAAGGTCTCGGGGGACTGATGTGCGGAGCAAGAGGAAGAAAGACCGAACGGCAAAAAGAAGAACAAAAAGAGGAAGGAGTTCCGAGAGTAACCTAAGCGATTCGGAGAGGTGTGAAGGTATGAAAATGGGGACGGCTCGAGAAACGCCCAAGGCTGGAAAGGACGCTGAGAAAAATCAGAGTTCTCAGGGAGAAGAAGGGCGCCAGAATGAGACCGTCGGATAGAGCAGGACTCTTGAAGGGGGAGTGCGGGTTTAAATAGGCCACGAGATCCGGCATAATGATGATTGCGAATCCCCTCTGACCGGTCTCTTTTCGCCGCGTGTCCCACTCACCACAGCGGGCGGTTAAAAAGCGGCAAACGGCTGACAGAGCCTTTATTGTGCCACGCCTTGAGCACCGTTCCGCTGCAGGTTCCAAAAGAGCCTCTTCGGATCGCCTCGATTTGAAAAGACTCCAGCGCGTGCACATTAAATGCCAAAATATCTGAGGGCGATTGCGCGCAGACATCAAGAGAGCAACTTCGGCTGTGACAATCTCTCTGTACTTCCTTCATTCGAAATTCGAACTCGGAAGTAGGAGGTCTGGTGTTGGGTATAAAATACCCTCAGCCGAAGTTCTTGACAGGATTGACCCTCCCAGGACTCCTCCGGCTTTCGACCATAGATGGTATCTCTTCGGACTTCTCCAACAGTCGGATTCCCACAGTGCTGACTGAATTCCCCCGACGGACGAACTCCCACTGCACCACCCGAGCTCCTTCAACATAAGTTCCCCCAGTCATCTATTAAGCCACCCCAAGTGCTCACTGAGCTCCACCGCCGGCCGACTTTCTACGACTATCAGCTGTTCCCCGAATCTCTTCCAGATTTCTTCCAGCCAGGTTCAACTCCAATCCGAACTATCCCGGACTTCGTCAACGGCTGAACTTCTCTGACGGTAGATTCCTACAACTACTAGATTTCATCCGGACTCCTACGGGAGCCGGACCTCATTCCCGACTACGGCTGCAGGCGGACTTTGTCCGGACTCCTACGGGAGCCGAGCTCCGCCCACGACTTCACTTACAGGTAAACTTCATCCAGACTCCTACGGGAGCCGGACTTCACCCGCAACTCCAATTGCAGGAAAACTCAGCCCAGACTCCTACGGGAGCCGGATCTCGTCTCCGACTCTGGCGGAAGGAAGACTCCGTCCGGACTTCGTCCCCGACCTCGACTGCGGGAAGGTTTCGCCCGGACTCCTACGGGAGCCGGGCTCCGTCCTCGACCCCGACTGCTGGTAAACTTCGTCCGGACTCCTAAGGGAGCCGGACTTCACCCCTGATTTTGATTGCAGGTGGACTTCGCCCGGACTCCTACGGGAGCCAGACCTCGTCTCCAGCTTCAGCTGCGGGAAGACTCCGTCCGGACTCCTACGAGAGCGGGACCTTGTTCCCGACTCCGACTGCAGGCGGACTTCGTCCGGACTCCTATGGGAGCCGGGCTCCGCCCACGACTTCACTTACAGGTAAACTTCGTCCAGACTCCTACGGGAGCCGGACTTCACCCACAACTCCAATTACAGGAAGACTCAGCCCGGGCTCCTACGGGAGTCGGATCTCGTCTCCGACTCCGACCGAAGGAAGACTCCGTTCGGACTCCGTCCTCGACCCCGACTGCTGGTAAACTTCGTCTGGACTCCTAAGGGAGCCGGACTTCACCCCTGATTTTGATTGCAGGTGGACTTCGTCCGGACTCCTACGGGAGCCAGACCTCGTCTCCAGCTCCAGCTGCGGGAAGACTCCGCCCGGACTCCTACGGGAGCCGGACCTCGTTCCCGACTCCGGCTGCAGGCGGACTTCGCCCGGACTCCTATGGGGGCCGGGCTCCACCCACGACTTCACTTATAGGTAAACTTCGTCCGAACTCCTACGGGAGCCGGACTTCACCCACAACTCCAATTGCAGGAAGACTCAGCCCAAACTCCTACGGAGTCGGATCTCGTCTCCGACTCCAGCTGTGGGAAGACTCCGTCCGGACTCCCGTGGGAGCCGGACCTCGTCCCCGACTTCAACTGAAGGAAGACTTCGTCCGAACTCCCACGAGAGCCGGACTCCGAGCTCCTCTCAGACGGGCAACTAGCCACCCCTCTCCGCCAGACACTCCAGTCGGACTTCGACCGACAGGCCTGGACCCTCTAGCAGGCCACAGCAACGGCCACGACTCTGCTCTACTTTCTGCGATGAATTTTGTGCGGCTCCATCACTCCCTGGTAGACCACAATAATAGCCACGATCCTGCTCCACTTCCTGCGATGGATACCACGCGATTCCTCCACCCTCTGACAAGTCGCGACAACGGACGTCGCTCCACCCCCCATGACAGACTCCACGTGGCATATCCCGATAATAGCCATGATTCCACTCCACTACTCTTCACAACAAACTCCTCATGGCCCCGAACGGCCCACCACCAGGCGGTTACAGACGTCGCTGTCAGTCTGTTGCTCCCTCCGCCTATAAAAGGGAGGACCCCAGATACGTTATTCTCTAAGCTCTTATTTTTACCTAGAAACTCTGCTAAAATTTTCGTTCGAGCACTCCATTCTTGTTGAGGCAGAGAACTGACTTGAGCGTCGGAAAGTCTTGCCGGAGCAACCCCACCTCCAGTTTAGACTTCTTTTGCAGGTCCCGACGACGATCGCGACTCCCTCGACTCCAGCTTCTCCGGTGCAGGCAGATTTCTGCACCAACAGCAGCAAAAAGCATTCAAGGGCATTAGAGGATCCTGGTATGGCAGGTTTGAGTCTCTTTTGAGTTTTAATAAGAGTTTTTATAAGGGATGAGAGGTAAGTGTTTGTTGTTGAAAGAGAAAGATTTATGATAGTTGAGAGTATGTGATCTCCTCTTGTATTTATTTTCTTACATAATAAAGTCTTTGCATGCCTCGTGGAAGTAGATCTTGATCTAATCCATGTATTTGATTGTGTTCTCTTTTATTTCTTCTTTTTTTCTACCGCAACAAGTGGTACAGATCTCCAATAATTGGTAGCAAAGCCAGGCCAAGCATCCATATCATGAGGAAGACGATCCGACAATTACAATTCAAAAAAATCAAAAAAAAAAATTTGAAACAATAAAGATAAAGCATAAGAATCAATCCAAAAACTCCATTATGGGTATTTAGCAATAAAGTTGACTATTCAGTCAGTAGTACTATTAGCTTTTTGATAAACATATCTAATATCAATAGTATTGTATCTTCGTAAAAACCTCCAGATATTTCAAATAAATGGATATTGAGCCATTCCACCACTCCTACTGCGCATCTAGCCCACTATAGTGGCAGAATCTCCCTCAATCATCAAATAGTTCACTTTCAAAGACTACCTTGTATGCATGATGTCCTCCTATGCAACATGCAGCTCTACACCCAGCACAGTGGACTCATATAAATAGATCCCATCAATGTTAATCAACTAGAGTTCGGTCCTCAAATCATAAATCCAGCTCACCCATATTGCCAGAAATACTACCATCAAAGTTGACCTTCACAAAACTCAAGAGTGGGGCTCCCAAGTGGTGAAGACTTATTGTGGTGCTATATGAGCGTGAGGGGAGTTTTAGGTGTCTCAAGTCCTGAAGATCAAATTGGTAAACAATAGGTCATTGATCTCCATAGTTTGGATCATGACCCTCTCCAAAACAAGCTTTGCCGGCAACTATCTTGCCTCAAAAGCACCGCTATTCCTAACTAGGCAAATATGATAAGCAATGTAAATAGACTTGAAACTAGTTGATTTGAACTCCTTGATCATCATGTTTTGCCACAAAGCCTCCAAGAAGTTTGAAACTAATTGTGTTGGCTAGATCATCTTAGGAAGAGCTTTGGCCAGCCACTAGACATGCACAGCTTTCAAACAAAAGAATAAGATATGCTCTAATGTCTCATCCTTGAGATTGCATCCGAGATAGCAAAGCGGAATATCCATCTCTCAGACCCTCAATAACACTCTGATGGGAAGATGACTCCAGACAACCTTTCAAAAGAATAAGCACATTCTAAGATGAGTTTCGATCCTCCAAATCCAAGCCCCCTCGAGTCTCCTGACTGGCTCACTCCTATACAAATTGTGTACTCTCTGGCTGTCACCTTTAATGTACGCGATGATTGCCAGACCTTGATGTTAGACCTGCCAATATGGATAGGAATCAGACCAATATTTATGGTATATTTTAGTCTTTTTTTTAGCTATCATCTACTTTCAAAAAAACATTTATAAATATTATGTATAATAGAAACAATAAGTGTGTATGAACATGTAAACCATGTATAACTATACAAATTACCTGAGATTGAGCAGCAGCAAGAGTTGAATGATGAGAAGCAATCATCTTGCCTATGGCAGCTATAAGTTCGAAGTGGACATATATCATTATCATTCCCCACATCGTTGGGTTAAATGCTTCCACCTCTTCAAAAAAAAAAAAAAAAAAAAAAAATTGGAGAGAGGAAAAAGAGAAGAAGAAGAGGAGGAGGAGGAGGCTGAACATAAATGTCATCTAATTGGAAATCTTGGGACCTCGGAGATAACATAATGGTTGCTAGCTCTCGTGAGTAAAAGTAACCCTGAAATTGAAGACTGCATTGCCCTTCACCAATATAAAGAAAAATTATTGTTAAGCCCACACGCAAATCCTGGCATGAGTATGTGCATACAATACATAATTAGACTCATATTAATGATGTTATCTTTGCTTATATAAATATAAATTAAGTTCATGGTCATGTGAATGATTATACATTGCAGAACATAGGTTGCAGTCAAAAAGACATAAAGAAAGCTAGATTTTCTCAACAAGTTCAACTTTCAAGACTACTTGGCAGAAATCTCAGGTGTATTTTGTGGAAAGAAATGAAAAGAGAGGGATAAACAATATTTTGTAACAGTACGATGAAGTACTATGCACTTTCATTGCAGCATGGACATACATCGATGAGATTGTCCTAGGTCATTAGGAATTTAAACGATCATTCAACCTGGAAAACCAATAAACAACGTCTGGATTGGAACATTGAGATGCTAAATAATTATATATGATCATGCATAATTTTGTTAGCAACAGTATGTTACCTTTCCAGCAATGATGCATAACAGTGTATAGATGTGTATAATTTCTCCAAACAACTCCATATTACCATAGATGAGTTCGCTAACCTACATATAACTATCCAATAAAAATAAGAAATTACCCAACTATTATTGTTAAAAATAAAGACATCATGACTGACTAGAAAACTAAACAAACAA